>NC_092102.1:50622071-50759571 GCF_045679555.1 Salvelinus alpinus | reverse complement strand
GGTCCTGGGGCTGAGTTCACAAACCTGTTCTACTAACACACTGAAGCCTCAGGACCAGAACATCCAATCAATCAGGATAAACCAAATTACAACACAGTCAAAACAAAACTATATTGCTTATTGGGAAACACAAGCACAAACACAAAGCAAAATGCAGTGCTATCTGTCCCTAAATCGACAGTACACCGTGGCTAAATATTTGACCATGGTTACTGATCAAAACCTTAGAAAAACCTTGACAAAGTACAGGCTCAGTGAGCACAGCCTTGCCATTGAGAAGGGTAGACACAGGAAAACCTGGCTCCCTGTAGAGGAAAGGCTGTGCAACCACTGCACAACAGCAGAACCTGAGACAGAGCTGCATTTCCTGACAAAATGTCAAAAATACAAAACAATTAGAGAGTGTCATTTCCCCAAATTTGAAACTCTTATTCAAGGTTTCAAAGACCTGTCTGATGAGGATAGGCTACCCGTCCTGTTGGGGGAGGACGCAGAGAGCTGTGGGTTGGCAGCGCACTACATTGCTGCCTGCCATAAGTTGAGGGACAGTGTCTGACAGACCAATCAACCTGCACATGTACTCTACTGTATGTTTATTGTTATTGTTCAATGTATGGTTATTTTGACACTTGGTTATTGTTGTTACTGTTGTCCCGTTGACAATTTTGATTCTCATTTTTATATTGTAAATAAGCTTTGGCAATATGTACACTGTTACGTCATGCCAATAAAGCAAATTGAATTGAATAAAGCAAATTGAATTGAGAGAGACAGAGAGAGCGACAGAGAGAGAGAGGCAGAGAGAGAGAGAGAGAGGCAGAGAGAGAGGCAGAGAGAAGGCGAGAGAGAGAGAGGCAGAGAGAAGGCGAGAGAGAGAGAGGCAGAGAGAGAGAGAGAGAGAGAGAGAGAGAGAGAGAGAGAGAGAGAGAGCGGCAGAGAGAGAGCGAGAGAGAGAGAGAGAGAGGCAGAGACAGGGCGAGAGAGAGGGAGGGAGAGAGGCAGAGAGAGGGCGAGAGAGAGAGAGGCAGAGAGAGAGAGAGAGAGTGGCAGAGAGGGCGAGAGAGAGGGCGAGAGAGAGAGAGAGAGAGAGAGAGAGAGAGAGAGAGAGAGAGAGAGAGAGAGCAGCAGAGAGGGCGAGAGAGAGAGAGAGAGAGAGAGAGAGAGAGAGAGAGAGAGAGAGAGAGAGAGAGAGAGCAGCAGAGAGGGCGAGAGAGAGAGAAAAACACGTTTTTTTGTCATAGTATCCCCTTCCTCCTCCTCCTGCCACACACGCTTCTCTGGCCTTGTTGTCATAGTATCCCCATTCTCCTCCTCCTGCCACACAGGCTTCTCTGGCCTTGTTGTCATAGTATCCCCATTCTCCTCCTCCTGCCACACAGGCTTCTCTGGCCTTGTTGTCATAGTATCCCCATTCTCCTCCTCCTGCCACACAGGCTTCTCTGGTCTTGTTGTCATAGTATCCCCATTCTCCTCTCCATCCCCCTCTCATCTCTCCAAATCAAATGTATTCATGAAACCCTTTTTACAAGCGCTTACACAGAAACCTAAAATCCCAGAGAGCAAGCAATGCAGATGTAGAAGCACAGTTGGCTATGAAAACCTCCCTAGAAAGGCAGGAACCTAGGAAGAAACCAGGCTTTCCCTCTGTCTGCCTCTCCTCCTCCTTCCACACAGGGTTCTCTGGCCTTGCTGTCACAGTACCCCCCTCTCCTCTCCCCTCTCCCCAGTTGGTCACATTTTGTTTAGCATTCTTCTTCTGGTAAACCAAAAGAATAGTTAAACACGTCCACCCCCCCCCCTAACCCTAACCCTAACCCCCCCCCCCCCCCCCCCCCACACACACATAAACACTAGTCTGGGTACCAGTCTCTCTAACATTCCACTCCATGTACTTCGTGTCATATGCCGTTTGTCTTATACAGAGTGTAATAGCTCGATAGAGAGACTGGCAAACCACACACACACACACACACGACGGAGACAGGAAGTCCTTGTTGAACCACCTGTGTGTCTAATGTCTCTGTATGTCGGTGACATGTGGTCAGCATGCTGTCAAGGTTCACCTGTCTGTCGCTGTTCAGTTACATATTTACATTTTCTAAAGTGCCTCGGCTCTGTGGAACAAATCAAAATCATTCACATTCAAATCAAAGGCATTCACATTCCCTTCACCTGCTGAGCTGAGATAGAGAAAAGGGGTGACAGAGAAAAGCATATAAACTGTCTCTCCTTTCTCTCTCTCCTCTCCCTGTATATCTCTGTCTCTCCTTTCTCTCTCTCCTCTCCCTGTATATCTCTGTCTCTCCTTTCTCTGTCTCTCCTGTCTCTGACTCTACTGTCTCTGACTCTACTGTCTCTGACTCTACTGTCTCTCCTGTCTCTACTGTCTCGCCTGTCTCTGTCTCTCCTGTCTCTGTCTCTCCTGTCTCTGTCTCTCCTGTCTCTGTCTCTCCTGTCTCTGTCTCTCCTGTCTCTGTCTCTCCTGTCTCTGTCTCTCCTGTCTCTGTCTCTCCTGTCTCTGTCTCTCCTGTCTCTGTCTCTCCTGTCTCTGTCTCTCCTGTCTCTGTCTCTCCTGTCTCTGTCTCTCCTGTCTCTACTGTCTCTGTCTCTACTGTCTCTCCTGTCTCTCCTGTCTCTACTGTCTCTCCTGTCTCTACTGTCTCTCCTGTCTCTACTGTCTCTGTCTCTACTGTCTCTCCTGTCTCTGTCTCTCCTCTCCCGGTATTTCTCTGTCTCTCCTTTCTCTGTCTTCTTCCCTGTCTGTCTTCCCCCCCCCCCTCTCTCTCCCTCTCCCTTTGTCTTTCCCTCTCTATCCATTAATTTCAATGTATTGGCATGACGTAACAATGTACATATTGCCGAAGTGTAATTTGGAGATTAAGTTATTAATTTACAATATGAACGTAATTAAAATAATAATAATCAGTTACATATGAGAAAAAATACAACCAGGAAGTGGGAAATATGAGGTTTGTAGGTTTTCAAGTCTTTGCCTATCCAATATACAGTGTAAAATTTGGTCCGATTGCACTTCCAACGGCTTCCACCAGATGTCAACAGTCTTTAGAACCTCGTTTCAGGCTTCTACTGTGAAGGGGGAGAGAATAAGAGCTGATTGACTAAGAGGTCTAGCAGAATGCCATGAGCTCAGTCTCGCATGTGCGCCCGTGACAGTTAGCGGCGTTCCTTTTCATTTCTAAAGACAAAGGAATTGTCCGGTTGGAATATTATTGAAGATTTATTATAAAAACATCCTAAAGATTGTTTCTATACATCGTTTGACATGTTTCTACGAACTGTAATGGAACTGTCGTCTGAACTAAGTGCCCGCGCCGTATGAATTTGGATTTGTGAACTAAACGCGCAAACAAAAAGGAGGTATTTGGACATAAATTATGGACTTTATCGAACAAAACAAACATTTATTGTGGAACTGGGATTCCTGGGAGTCGATTCTGATGAAGATCATCAAAGGTAAGTGAATATTATAATGCTATTTCTGACTTCTGTTGACTCCACAACATGGCAGGTATGGCTTGTTTTGGTCTCTGAGCGCTGTATTCAGATTATTGCATGGTGTGCTTCTTCCGTAAAGGTTTTTTGAAATCTGACACAGCGGTTGCATTAAGGAGAAGTTTATCTATAATTCCATGCATAACACTTGTATATTTTATCAATGTTTATTATGAGTATTTCTGTAAATTGATGTGGCTCTCTGCAAAATCACCGGATATTTTGGAAGCAAAACATTACTGAACATAACGCACCAATGTAAACTGAGATTTTTGGATATAAATATGAACTTTATCGAACAAAACATACATGTATTGTGTAACATGAAGTCCTATGAGTGTCATCTGATGAAGATCATCAAAGGTTAGTGATTCATTTGATCTCTTTCTGCTTTTTGTGACTCCTCTCTTTGGCTGGAAAAATGGCTGTGTTTTTCTGTGACGTGGCTCTGACCTAACATAATCGCATGGTATGCTTTCGTCGTAAAGCCTTTTTGAAATCGGACACTGTGGTGGGATTAACAACAAGTGTATCTTTAAAATGGTGTATAATACTTGTATGTTTGAGGAATTTTAATTATGAGATTTCTGTTGTTTGAATTTGGCGCCCTGCACTTTCACTGGCTGTTGTCAAATCGATCCCGTTGACGGGATTTCAGCCGTAAGAAGTTAACACTTTTTTGGTTACTACATGATTCCATACGCGTTATTTTATAGTTTTGATGTCTTCACTATTATTCTACAATGTAGAAAATAGTAAACAAATTAAGAAAAACCCTTGAATGAGTAGGTCGTGTCCACATTTTTGACTGGTACTGTAGGTTCTGGATGGCAGGAAGCTTGGCCCCAGTGATGTACTGGGCCATACACACTACCCTCTATAGCGCCTTACGGTCAGATGCCGAGCAGTTGCCATACCAGGCGGTGATGCAACCGGTCAGGATGCTCTCGATGGTGCAGCTGTAGAACATTTTGAGGATCTGGAGACCCATGCCGAATCTTCAGTCCCCTGAGGGGGAAAAGGTGTTGTCGTGCCCTCTTCACAACTGTCTTGGTGTGTTTGGACCATGATAGTTTGTTGGTGATGTGGATACCAAGGAACTTGAAACTTCAGCCCAATCGATGTGAATGTGGGCCTGTTTGGCCCGCCTTTTCCACAACTGCTTTGTCTTGCTCACATTGAGGGAGAGGTTGTTATTCTGGCACCACACTGCCAGGTCTCTGACCTCCTCCCTATAGGCTGTCTCATCGTCGTCGGTGATCAGGCCTACCACTGTTGTGTCGTCAGCAAACTTAATGATGGTGTTGGAGTCGTGTTTGGCGACGCAGTCGTGGGTTAACAGGGAGTACAGGAGGGGACTGAGCACGCACCCCTGAGGGGCCCCCATGTAAAGGATCAGCGTGGCAGATGTATTGTTGCCCTCCCTTACCACCTGGGGCGGCCCGTCAGGAAGTCCAGGATCCAGTTGCAGAGGGAGATGTTTAGTCCCAGGGTCCTTAGCTTAGTGATGAGCTTTGTGGGCACTGTGGTGTTGAACACTGAGTTGTAGTCAATGAACAGCATTCTCACATAGGTGTTCCTTTTGTCCAGGTGGGAAAGGGCAGTGTGGAGTGCGATTGAGATTGTGTCATCTTTGGATCTGTTTGGGCGGTATGCAAATTGCAGTGGGTGTAGAGTTTTGGGCATGATGGTTTTGATGTGAGCCAGGACCAGCCTTTCAAAGCACTTCGTGGCTACCGACGTGAGTGCCATGGGGCAGTAATAATTTAGTCAGGTTACCTTCGCTTTCTTGGGCACAGGGATTATGGTGGTTAAAGGTCTTGCTCACATTGGCTACGGACAGCGTGATCACACAGTCGTCTGGAACAGCTGGTGCTCTCATGCATGCTTCAGTGTTGCTTTAGCTCCTTTGGTATGCTCGAGTCACTGGGCAGCTTGCAGCTGGGTTTCCCTTTGTAGTCCATAAAATGTTTCATGCCCTGCCACATCCGACAAGTGTCAGAACCAGTGTAATAGGATTCAATCTTAGTCCTGTATTGATGCGTCGCCTGTTTGATGGTTCGTCTGAGGGCATAGCAGGATTTCTTATAAGCGTCCGGATTAGTGGCCCACTCCTTGAAAGCGGCAGCTCTAGCCTGTAGCTCGATGCGGATGTTGCCTGTAATCCATGGCTTGTGGTTGGGAAATGTACGTACGGTCACTGTGGGGACGATGTCGTCGATGCACATATTGATGAAGCCGATGACTGAGGTGGTGTACTCCCCAATGTCATTGGATGAATCCTGGAACATATTCCAGTCTGTGCTGCAAAACAGTCCTATAGCGTAGCATACGCGTCATCTGACCACTTCAGTATTGAGAGAGTCACTAGTACTTCCTGCTTTAGTTTTTGCTTTTAAGCAGGAATCAGGAGGATAGAATCATGGTCAGATTTGCCAAATGGAAGGCGAGGGAGAGCTTTGTATGTTTCTCTGTGTGTGGAGTACAGGTGATCTAGAGTTTTTTTCCCCTCTGGTTGCACATTTAACATGCTGATAGAAATGAGGTAAAACTGATTTAAAGTTTCCCTGCATTAATGTCTCCGGCCACTAGGAGCGCCGCTTCTGGATGAGCATTTTGTTGTTTGCTTATGTCCTTATACAGCTGGTTGAGTACGGTCTTAGTGCCAGCGTCGGTTTGTAGTGGTAAATAGACGGCTACGAATAATATAGATGAGAACTCTCTTGGTAGATAGTGTGGTCTACAGCTTATCATGAGATACTCTACCTCAGGCGAGCCGTACCTCGAGACTTCTTTAATATTAGACATCGTGCACCAGCTGTTATTGACAAATAGACACACACCCCCACCCCTCGTCTTACCAGACTGTCACGTTCGTCGTATGAATCGGACCAAGGTGCAGCGTGGTATGCGTACATTCTTCTTAAATAAAGAAAGAACACTTAACAAACTAACAAAACAACAAAACGAACGAAACGTGAAGCTATACGTGAAGCTATATGAAATAGTGCTGACAGGCAACTAAACATAGAATAAGATCCCACAAACACCAAAGGGAAATGGCTACCTAAATATGATCCCCAATCAGAGACAACGATAAACAGCTGCCTCTGATTGGGAACCATATCAGGCCACCATAAACATACAACTACCTAGACCTACAAAAGCTAGACATACAAAACCCTAGACAATACAAAACCCCTAGACAATACAAAAACTAGCGTAATCCACCCTAGTCACACCCTGAACTAACCAAAATATAAAGAAAACAGAGATATCTCAGGTCAGGGCATGACACAGACGTAGCTGCTCTGTCCTGCCGATGCACGGAGAAGCCAGCCAGCTCTATATAATCCGTGTCGTCGTTCAACCATGTGAAACATAAGATATTACAGTTTTTAATGTCCCGTTGGTAGGAGAGTCTTAATCGTAGATCGTCCAGTTTGTTATTTATTTATTTTATATTTTTTTAATTTACACCCTTTTCTCCCCAATTTCGTGGTATCCAATTGTTAGTAATTACTATCTTGTCTCCTCGCTACAACTCCCGTCAAATAGTTTTCCATGGTGTACTGTTAATTTAGGGCCAGATAGCACTGTTTTGCTTTGTGCTTGTGTTTCCCAAATAGGTAATGTAGTTTTGTTTTGACTGTGTTGTAATTTGGTTTATTCTGATTGATTAGATAATCTGGTCCACCGGCTTCAGTGTGTTAGTAGAACAGGTTTGTGAACTCAGAACCAGCTGGATGAGGGGACTATTCTCTGCACAGCTCTTGGCATTGTAGGGCTTGGTAATGATATGAGAGTTGGGTCATTGTATTTTAGATGTTTCCAAAAACTGAATTGCTTTAAAGAAAAAAGTATTATTATTGGATATTGGCCTAATTCTGCCCTGCATGCATTGTTTGTAGTTTTCCTCTGGACATGTAGGAGAATCTTACAGAACACTGCAAGCAGGGTTTCAATGGGGTGTTTGTCCCATTGCAAGTGGACCTCGCTGCCATAATGTGCATATTGCTCTCTCTCCATCTCACCCTCTGTCTCTCCTCTCTGTCTCACCCTCTGTCCCTTTTCCACAAAGAAAAGACGAGGGAATTCAGTTAAAAGAGTCTACGTCAATCTAAGTAACACAAAGACAAGACGAGGGAATTCAGTTAAAATAGTCTACGTCAATCTAAGTAACACAAAGACAAGACGAGGGAATTCAGTTAAAATAGTCTACGTCAATCTAAGTAACACAAAGACAAGACGAGGGAATTCAGTTAAAACAGTCTACGTCAATCTAAGTAATACAAAGACAAGACGAGGGAATTCAGTTAAAATAGTCTACGTCAATCTAAGTAACACAATAAAAAGTGGCTATAAAAATCTTTCAGTTTAAGCCAGAGACATCTTCTTTCATTGGATGTGTCTCAATCCATCACATCCACCGATGTAAGACTTCCGCAAACGAATGGAAGCATGGAGGTAGTTCTCCGTTTTGGTAACCCATACAAACGAATGGAAGCATGGAGGTAGTTCTCCGTTTTGGTAACCCATACAAACGAATGGAAGCATGGAGGTAGTTCTCCGTTTTGGTAACCCATACAAACGAATGGAAGCATGGAGGTAGTTCTCCGTTTTGGTAACCCATACAAACGAATGGAAGCATGGAGGTAGTTCTCCGTTTTGGTAACCCATACAAACGAATGGAAGCATGGAGGTAGTTCTCCGTTTTGGTAACCCATACAAACGAATGGAAGCATGGAGGTAGTTCTCCGTTTTGGTAACCCATACAAACGAATGGAAGCATGGAGGTAGTTCTCCGTTTTGGTAACCCATACAAACGAATGGAAGCATGGAGGTAGTTCTCCGTTTTGGTAACCCATACAAACGAATGGAAGCATGGAGGTAGTTCTCCGTTTTGGTAACCCATACAAACGAATGGAAGCATGGAGGTAGTTCTCCGTTTTGGTAACCCATACAAACGAATGGAAGCATGGAGGTAGTTCTCCGTTTTGGTAACCCATACAAACAAAAGGAAGCATGGAGGTAGTTCTCCGTTTTGGTAACCCATACAAACGAATGAAAGCATGGAGGTAGTTCTCTGTTTTGGTAACCCATACAAAACGAATGGAAGCATGGAGGTAGTTCTCCGTTTTGGTAACCCATACAAAACGAATGGAAGCATGGAGGTAGTTCTCCGTTTTGGTAACCCATACAAACAAAAGGAAGCATGGAGGTAGTTCTCCGTTTTGGTAACCCATACAAACGAATGGAAGCATGGAGGTAGTTCTCCGTTTTGGTAACCCATACAAACGAATGGAAGCATGGAGGTAGTTCTCCGTTTTGGTAACCCATACAAACGAATGGAAGCATGGAGGTAGTTCTCCGTTTTGGTAACCCATACAAACGAATGGAAGCATGGAGGTAGTTCTCCGTTTTGGTAACCCATACAAACGAATGGAAGCATGGAGGTAGTTCTCCGTTTTGGTAACCCATACAAAACGAATGGAAGCATGGAGGTAGTTCTCCGTTTTGGTAACCCATACAAAACGAATGGAAGCATGGAGGTAGTTCTCCGTTTTGGTAACCCATACAAAACGAATGGAAGCATGGAGGTAGTTCTCTGTTTTGGTAACCCATACAAAACGAATGGAAGCATGGAGGTAGTTCTCCGTTTTGGTAACCCATACAAAACAAATGGAAGCATGGAGGTAGTTCTCCGTTTTGGTAACCCATACAAACGAATGGAAGCATGGAGGTAGTTCTCCATTTTGGTAACCCATACAAACGAATGGAAACATGGAGGTAGTTTTGTGTCAACACAAATAAAGGGTTAAATATGTGTACAAACAAACTAACATATGTCCTGAACTTTCTTATATCTCATAGATATAGGATAGACACTTCAAAACCTTATTCCTTATTATCATTTTTTGGGACTGTATTTTTTGCCATTTATGAATGTGTTTTTTTTTTAGTTTTTTTTTCATTCCTAAATGGGTCTTAAAATAGTGAATCAAATAGCAAAATGACCCATGGTATGACCATCTTAAAACAACTTCATATGTCAGTGTAGTAACCCCAACGTCTTAGACTGTCAGAGCTATTAAACACACAGAGGCTCCTTCCTGCAGCTCATATACACACACACACACACACACACACACACACACACACACACACACACACACACACACACACACACACACACACACACACACACACACACACACACACACACACACACACACACACACACACACACACACACACACACTGTTTTCTTTCCAAGGGAAAGGAGGGAGGGAGATATGGAGGGAAGAGGTTTGGGAGGGAGGGGCTGTTTAACCCACCTGCAGTTTGTCCAGACAATCGATGGTATTTATCTTGCTTTCCTCCGTTGGCAGCAGCAACTCAAGACGGACGGCGGTCTGGGCGCTGGACTGGCACGAAATCATTAGATTGATTTCCTGGGTCTGCATGGACGGATAGACGGATGGAGGGATGGATGGATGGGTGGGGGGGGGAGACGGATCGATGGAGGGAGGGAGATATGCACAAACAGGGAAACATAGTATTCAGGTCCATAGAGCAGAGACCTTGAATTATTGTGGTTCAGGCCTCATGAAGTAGAGACCTTGAAGTATTGTGGTTCAGGCCTCATGGAGTAGAGACCATTTAGTATTGTGGTTCAGGCCCAGTAATTGACATCATAATGATTGATAGTACCACTCTGATGAAGAGGGAGGCCAGAGGAAGGGTAAACAATTACAATAGAATAGAATAGGATAACAGGCTTACATGTTTCTCACATGAAACTTCTACAGTGGATTTCTAGTAGGCTAGCTTCATTGTTATTGTGTGCAGAGGGGAATTATAACCTAGCAAATGATCTTGGAACAGTTCAATTCATCTTAATAACAAATAAAAAAATAATAAATAAATAAATACTATGCGAATATGATGACAAGAGGTACTTCCCAAATTAGATTGATTTCCTCGGTCTGCACGGAGGGATGGATGGAGATATGCACAGACGGGGAAACATATTATTCAGACCTCATGGAGCGGAAGCCAATTATTAATGTGGTTCAGGCCCAGTAATTGACATCATGACATCATAATTAAGAGGGATGGCAGAGGAAGAGAGAGAAAAAAAAAAAAAAAGATAATTGACTTCTTACCACAGGAACTTCTAAAGTGGATTTAAAGGTAGGCTTGTTTTCACTGTGTGTACAGTCAAACGCATGACATGAAGCAGTTACATCGATGTGAGTAAAACAAATCTATGTGTGCATATGGAGACAGACGGCACCCTATTCCCTATCATTCTGTGTATAAGATAACTTTTGAACAGGGGCCCATAGGAATATTGTCAAAATAAGGGGCACTATATATATATATATATATATATATATATATATATATATAAAGAATAGGGTGCCGTTTTGGAACAGAACGAGGGGGAGGATATCCTTACCCTCATACTCCGATACTGCAGTCTCATCTGTCGAACTCTGTTGCGGGCTTCCGCTGCCTTCAGCTGTCCTATGATCAGGTCTTGTCGTCTCTTCTCTTCCTCGTCTCTCTCGTCGCAGTGATGATGACCGACACTTGTATGTCTCTTCCCCCCGGTCCCGGAAGACTGCCAGGCGGACACCCGCTGCCGAGACATCGCCATCCAGGTCTTCGCCTCTTTCGGCGGCTCCTCGTAGGCCAGGTACCGGGCCCGCTGCTGCGGACACATCCGCTTCACCTCCTCTTTAGTCGCGCTTGATCTCCTCCGGTTGCCATAGGTGCTGGGCTTGTTGTCACTTTTTGACGACATATCGATAGGCCTACTGGTTTCAAAATTAATAGGTATATCTTACCAAATACAATTTTGACAGTTTGTTTGCTACTTTTTGAAATGATGCATATTTTAAAACATTGTTGTTTCCACAACAATGTAGCGAACTGTTGATACAGTAAGTAGCCAGTCAGCAACAGTAGCAATCACAAAACTGCACTCAATGTCAAAATTTATCATCACGTAAGTTCAGTAAAAAGCGGGAGATACACTAATTTCAGCAACGCATTTCAAGAAAAGTATTGAATGTTGTTTTACCTTTCAGAGAGAGGGGGAAAATGAAGTTGAGATCACACACACGGCGCCATGTTGTTTACTGCCGTTGTCATAGAAACACGCTAGGCTACCACATTCCGTGGCTAACCTCTTCCGCATCGCGTGCAGCGCTGGTGTGCCAAACTGTGCCTAGTTGGACGCTGATATGGACTTTTGATAAAGTACCTTTTTGTTGTTGTTGTCATGAGCCATGAAAATATGATTGATCTATTCGCTTTTCTTCTTGTGTCTGTTGTGGAGGCACCTTTTGGAGTGAAATTAGACTCGTTGTTTGTGTAACAGTGTGGAGGTGCATGCAGTTGTGGTGATGATGACTGATGGTTTTTCTCGGAACTGATTGATTTACTTTACGTAGCAGTTTATGATAACTAACGTGGCAGGTTAGGATAGTTAACATAACAGATGAGGATAATTAACAGAGCAGGTTAGGATAATTAATATAACATGTTAGGGTAATTAACATAGAAAATTAGGAACATTAACATAGCAGGTTCGAGAATTAACGTAGAAGGTTAGGAGAATTAACATAACAGGTTAGGAAAATTAACATAGCAGGTTAGGATAATTAACATAACAGGTTATGATAATGAACGTAGCAGGTTAATGTAGCAGGTTAGGATAATTTAAGTAGAAGGTTAGGCGAATTAAAGTAGCAGTTTAGGAAAATGAACAAGGCAGGTTAAGATAATTAGGCTAAGGTTAGGAGAAGGGTTGGGATTAGGTTTTGATTTAGCTAAAATTCTACAACTGTAAATAAAATTCTAAAACACACAAAAAATACAAACAAGAAATAAGAAGAACACAGAAAGTAAGAAGCTATATACAGGGTCAGTACCATATTAACAATGTACAGGGATACTGGAGTGATGGAGGTAGATATGTATAGGGGTAAGGTGACAGGGATACTGGAGTGATGGAGGTAGATATGTATAGGGGTAAGGTGACAGGGATACTGGAGTGATGGAGGTAGATATGTATAGGGGTAAGGGGACAGGGATACTGGAGTGATGGAGGTAGATATGTATAGGGGTAAGGGGACAGGTATACTGGAGTGATGGAGGTAGATATGTATAGGGGTAAGGTGACAGGGATACTGGCGTGATGGAGGTAGAGATGTATAGGGGGAAGGGGACTAGGCATCAGGATGCATGATAAACAGAGTAGCAGCAGCGTAAATTAAGATTGTATGTGTGTGTGGAGTCAGTATAAATGTTATGTAAACATTGTATTTCTGTGGTTTGAATTTCATAATCATTTTGGTTTTCCAGTTGGTAGACCTGCCCTTGTGTCTCTCCTCACTCGGAAAACCCACTACTCACTGATGTCAATAACAAAGCTGATAATTGTGACTTGATTGGATTAGAATGTGAATAATGGTAATGATGATGAGAGCCCGGTATAACCTAACCCTTTCATCAGAGGTTATGGTTACTTTGTGTCTCTAATACCACACTGTTTACATTTCTATAGACATGGGACAAAGAGTCTTTTTTTCAATTAAAAGTCCAATTGTTGGCCTTTTTACCAAATCATTTTTTTTCTCCACGTGAAATGTTTAATTTACAGAACTAATCACAATTGGGTCTGCTATAACCTATAGATAATATCCGGCCCATATGAACACATTTATTTTAGGCCATATAAATAACACCTATGCATGATTTAATGAAAACAGCAAACAGACAATGTTTCACGTTCTGTAATAAAATACTTTAATTAAAAACAGAAACAGACAATGGGCTATAGAGCAGGCTTCACAGTTTCTCCCCGCCAAAATAGGTCTGCAAGGAAACTCGACATATCTCGACGACGTTGAGTGCACGAGGGGGGGTCCCTGCGCTGTGTAGTACCTTCTACAAAAAGTTTAACAAAAAGACACGTAAGCCATATAAACGCATTAAATAACAAGAGTCACTACACGGAACAACAGATCATCTGAATGAAGTTTGTTCTGAAGTGTCTGTCTGAGAGATATGAGAAAGATTAGGAAACAATTGTAAGTTTTCAAATGTTGACATGTATTTAATAACGCCATGATTATGTCAATCAACAGTCTCCACATGTATAGGGCTACTGTGTAGGTTCCAGCCTGCGTATATAGGGCTACTGTGTAGGTTCCAGCCCGATTTATATAGGGCTACTGTGTAGGTTCCAGCCCACATATACAGGGCTACTGTGTAGGTTCCAGCCCACATATACAGGGCTACTGTGTAGGTTCCAGCCTGCATATATAGGGCTACTGTGTAGGTTCCAGCCTGCATATACAGGGCTACTGTGTAGGTTCCAGCCTGCATATACAGGGCTACTGTGTAGGTTCCAGCCTGCATATATAGGGCTACTGTGTAGGTTCCAGCCTGCATATACAGGGCTACTGTGTAGGTTCCAGCCTGCATATATAGGGCTACTGTGTAGGTTCCAGCCTGCATGTATAGGGCTACTGTGTAGGTTCCAGCCTGCATGTATAGGGCTACTGTGTAGGTTCCAGCCTGCGTATACAGGGCTACTGTGTAGGTTCCAGCCTGCGTATATAGGGCTACTGTGTAGGTTCCAGCCTGCATATATAAGGCTACTGTGTAGGTTCCAGCCTGCATGTATAGGGCTACTGTGTAGGTTCCAGCCTGCATGTATAGGGCTACTGTGTAGGTTCCAGCCTGCGTATATAGGGCTACTGTGTAGGTTCCAGCCTGCATATATAGGGCTACTGTGTAGGTTCCAGCCTGCGTATATAGGGCTACTGTGTAGGTTCCAGCCTGCATGTATAGGGCTACTGTGTAGGTTCCAGCCTGCGTATATAGGGCTACTGTGTAGGTACCAGCCCACATATACAGGGCTACTGTGTAGGTTCCAGCCCACACCTTTCTGGCAAAATAACTCAATCCCCCCGATTGACATGATGTAGTTAGCCACTATTTAGTAAGGAATTACCTTCACCGACTTGTCTAGGTCTTAATTGAAAGGAAAAACCAAACACCTGCAGACACTCGTCCATCCGTGGAAAGAGTTTGACACTCCTCTTTTTACACCAACAGTTTCCTTTCACACAAAGTGTGGGGTACATTGTGTGCGGTACATTGTGTGGGGTACATTGTGTGGGGTACATTGTGTGGGGTACATTGTGTGGGGTACATTGTGTGGGGTACATTGTGTGGGGTACATTGTGTGCGGTACATTGTGTGGGGTACATTGTGTGGGGTACATTGTGTGCGGTACATTGTGTGGAGTACATTGTGTGGGGTACATTGTGTGCGGTACATTGTGTGGGGTACATTGTGTGGGGTACATTGTGTGGGGTACATTGTGTGGGGTACATTGTGTGCGGTACATTGTGTGGGGTACATTGTGTGGAGTACATTGTGTGCGGTACATTGTGTGCGGTACATTGTGTGCAGTACATTGTGTGGGGTACATTGTGTGGGGTACATTGTGTGGGGTACATTGTGTGGGGTACATTGTGTGGGGTACATTGTGTGGGGTACATTGTGTGGGGTACATTGTGTGCGGTACATTGTGTGGGGTACATTGTGTGGGGTACATTGTGTGGGGTACATTGTGTGGGGTACATTGTGTGGGGTGCATTGTGTGGGGTACATTGTGTGGGGTGCATTGTGTGGGGTACATTGTGTGGGGTACATCCATACCAGGCCGAACTCAAAACCCCAACATAGAAAAACACACCTAGATTGCCCACCCCAACTCACGCCCTGACCATACTAAATAAAGACAAAACAAAGGAAATAAGGGTCAGAACGTGACAACAGTAGATTTGCTCAATGAGGAAACTCTTAGTTTCTACTGAAAGGAATGCTTGTCAAATAGATTAATCGGCCGTAGTCTGTTTTAATAAAATAAAAAAGGACTAAGTTGTTGCGATGACAATACTAACTAGAGGGTGAACATATCTTGAAAGATTACAAGCGTCTTTTAGGGAGCGGTAATAAGGTGACAAATAAATGTTTGCAATTGAGATCCGCCGTGCATGTGAATTCAGCACATATCGATGGTTTAACGAGACATCAGCAGGCGATAATAAGGAAGCTGCTAACGAACTACTATTTTTGGACAGATCTTTTTGGTGAACATAGTGAACATCGGGAACCTGAATTTGCGTAGGTGACAAAACCATTAATTTGTCTCCCTGATTTACCTCCCACTATACTGTTTATTTTTAGTTCATAACATGTTTCTGCAGATACGTTACAAGTCATTCTCTAAAGAGAGTGAATCCTCACTGCAGAAACAAAAACAAGAAATAGTGGGGAGAGCTCGTCAATCTGGTCCACGGTGATTTTTTTCTTCTTCAGTGCTTAAAAAATATGTAATATTTTTAATTTGGTAAAATGTATTTGGGACAGGAGAAGGTAGTGTGGTTTTCACTCTTCTGCAGGTTTGACTAAATCATCATGTCTTCCATCCTAGCCTCATGTCCTCATCTGCTTGAATGTGCCTCCCAGTCCCCGGTTCGAATCCAGGCTGTATCACATCCGGCCGTGATTGGGAGTCCCATAGGGCGGCGCACAATTGGCCCGGCGTCATCCAGGTTTGGCCGGGAGTAGGCCGTCATTGTAAATAAGGAATTTGTTCTTAACTGACTTGTTTAGTTAAATAAAAGGTTAAAGAAATGGTGCAATAGATGGTATAAAATACAGTATATACATATGATATGCGTAAATAAGATATGTAAACATTATTTAAAGTGGCATTATTTAAAGTGGCATTGTTTAAAGTGACTAGTAATTCATTTATTCAAGTGGCCAGCGATTGGGTCTCAATGTAGGCAGCAGCCATTCTGAGTTAATGGTGGCTGTTTAGCAGTCTGATGGCCTTGAGATAGAAGCTGTTTTTCAGTCTCTCGGTCCCAGCTTTGATGCACCTGTACTGACTTCGCCTTCTGGATGGTAGCGCTATGAACAGGCAGTGGCTCGTGTGGTTGTTGTCCTTGATCTTTTTTTGCCTTCCTGTGACATCGGGTGTTGTAGGTGTCCTGGAGGGCAGGTAGTTTCCCCCCTGGTGATACGTTGTGCAGACCTCACTACCCTCTGGAGAACCTTGCGGTTGTGGGCAATGCAGCTGCCATACCAGGCTGTGATACAGCCCGACAGGATGCTCTCGATTGTGCATCTGTAAAAGTTTGTCAGGGTTTTGGTTGACAAGACACATTTCTTCAGCCTCCTAAGGTTGAAAAACTTTCTACCTTCTCCACTGCTGTCCCTTTGATGTGGATAGGGGGATGCTCCCTCTGCTGTTTCCTGAAGTCCACAATCATCACCTTTGTTTTGTTGACGTTGAGTGAGAGGTTGTTTTCCTGACACCACACTGTGCCCTCACTTCCTCCCTGTAGGCCGCCTCGTCGTTGTTGGTAATTAAGCCTACACTGTAGTGTCGTCTGCAAACTTGATGATTGAGTTGGAGGCGTGCATGGCCACGCAGTCGTGGGTGAACAGTGAGTGCAGGAGGGGGCTGAGAACGCACCCTTGTGGGGCCCCAGTGTTGAGGGTCAGCGAAGTGGAGATGTTGTTTCCTACTTTCACCACCTGGGGGTGGCCCGTCAGAAAGTCCAGGACCCAATTGTAGAGGGCGAGGTTGAGACCAGGGCCTCCAGCTTGATGATGAGCTTGGAGGGTACTATGGTGTTGAATGCTGAGCTGTAGTCAATGAACAGCATTCTTACATAGGTATTCCTCTTGTCCAGATTGGATAGGGCAGTGTGCAGTGTGATGGCGATTGTATCGTCTGTGGACCTGTTGGGGCGGTATGCAAACTGAAGTGGGTCTAGAGTGGCCGGTAAGGTGTAGGTGATATGATCCTTGAATTGTCTCTCAAAGCACTGCATGATGACAGAAGTGAGTGCTACTGGGCGGTAGTCATTTAGGTCAGTTATCTTTGCCTTCTTGGGTAAAGGAACAATGGTGGCCATCTTGAAGCATGTGGGGACAGCAGAATGGCATAGGGAGCGATTGAATAAGTCCGTAAACATGGCCTGCGCATGCTCTGAGGACGTGGCTAGTGATGCCGTCTGGGCCAGCAGCCTTGCGAGGGTTAGAACGTTTAAATGTTTTACTCACGTCGGCCACTAGAAAGAGAGGGGGGGTGGAGGGCCAGTCCTTCTTAGCGGGCCGCGGGGGTGGCACTGTATCATCCTCAAAGCGGGCAAAGAGAGTGTTTAGTTTGTCTGAATGCATGACTTCGGTGTCCGTGACTTGGCTGGTTTTCTTTTTGTAGTTACGTGATTTGCTGTAGACCCTGCCACATACGTCTCGTGTCTGAGCCATTGCATTGCGACTCCACTTTGTCCCTGTACCGGCATTTCGCTTGTTTGATTGCCTTGCGGAGGGAATAACTACATTGTTTGTCTGCCATATTCCCAGACCTCTTTCCATGGTTAAATGCGGTGATTTGCACTTTCAGCTTTGCCCGAAGCCATTCACGGTTAGGGTAGGTTTTAATAGTCACAGTGGGTACAACATCTCCTATACACTTCCTTATAAACTCACTCATCGAGTCAGCGTATAGATCGATGGTGTTATCTGAGGCTGACTGGAACATATTCCAGTCCTCGTGATCAAAACAATCTTGAAGCGTGGATTCCGATTGGTCAGACCAGCATTGAATGGTTATAGTCACTGGTACATCCTGTTTGAGTTTCTGCCTATAAGACGGTAGGAGCAAGATGGCGTCATGGTCGGATTTGCGGAAGGGAGTGCGGGGGAGGGCTTTGTATGAATCACGGAAGTTAAAGAAGCAGTGATCGAGTGTATTACCCCTGCGTGTAGCGCAATCAATATGCTGATAGAATTTAGGTAGCCTTGTTCTTAAATTTGCTTTGTTAAAATCCCCAGCTACAATAAATGCCGCCTCAGAATATATGGTTTCCAGTTTACATAGAGTCCAGTGAACTTCCTTGAGGGCTGTCTTGGTGTCTATTTGAGGGGGAATGTACACCGCTGTGACGATAACTGACGAAAATTGATTGTAAATAATTTTAGCTCGAGTGAGCAGAAGGACTTGAGTTCCTGTATGTTGTTATGATAACCAGTCTAGTGTATTTTAGAGTTGAAGAGGACCAACTACAGAAACACATGTTTGTTATGAGCATCTCAAAGACTAAATGAAATGTAGAATCAGTTTAACATGTGACAAACACATGATTTCACTTCTGTAACATGCAGTGATGAGAATTCTGTTGTCCCTGTCAGGGAGCTCAGGCTTTTGCTGTAGATAGTAGGGTTCTCGTATCTGGACCACACAATCTAAGGCACTACTCTCTCTACATCCAAAAAGATCTCACACTCGATTAGTGCAAATACAGTGAATTTGAAAAGTATTCTGATCCTTCCCTTTTTCCCACATTTTGTTAAGGTACAGCCTTATTAAAAAATGGATTACATTATTTATTTTCCTCATCAATCTACACACATTACCCCATAATGACAAAGCAAAAACACGTTTTTAGATAGAAGCCACTCCTCAGCACTCCACCAATCAGGCCTTGGTAGAGTGGTGAGACGGAAGCCAGTCCTCAGTTAAACGCACATGACAGCCAGCTTGGAGTTTGCCAAAAGGCACCGAAAGACTCTCAGACCATGAGAAACAAGATTCTTTGTTCTGATGAAACCAAGATTGATCTCTTTGGCCTGAATGCCAAGCGTCACGTCTGGAGGAAGCCTGGCACCATCCCTACGGTGAAGCACGGTGGTGGCAGCATCATACTGTGGGGATGAAAACCTTCTCCAGAGCGCTCAGGACCTCAGACTGGGGCGAAGGTTGACCTTCCAACAGGGAAACGACCATAAGCACACAGCCAAGACAATGCTGGAGTGGCTTCGGGACAAGTCTCTGAATATTCTTGAGTGGCCCAGCCAGAGCCGGGACTTAAACTCGAACAAACATCTTTGGAGAGACCTGAAAATAGCTGTGCAGCGACGCTCCACATCCAACCTGACAGAGTTTGAGAGGATCTGCAGAGAAGAATGGGAGAAACTCCCCAAATACAGGTGTGCCAAGCTTGTAGCATCATACCCAAGAAGACTCCAGGCTGTAGTCACTGCCAAAGGTGCTTCAACAAAGTACTGAGTATTTTTTTTTTTTTTAATTTGCAAACATTTCTAAAAACATTTTGTTCTTTGTCATTATGGGGTATCGTGTGTAGATTGATGAGGGGGGATTTAATACATTTTAGAATAAGGCTGTAACGTAACAAAATGTGGAAAAAGTCAAGGGGTCTGAAATTTTTCCGAGTGCACCGTATGTACAAAAAATTATTTGAGCTGATTTTATGCGTTTCTGTGCATTTATGTGTGGCTTAATTGTAGGAAAATAATTTTTGGGGGATTCAAATTTTCGGAACAATCTTTTGAAAGTAATTAGAGCAATGCATGATGGACAATGGTGTTCTACACAGCCTTTTTGTGTGTCCAACATTCATTTATATAAAACAACAAACGTGTTAACAACTCATATATTGTTAATCAACCAGGTTATCACCGAAAAAATTATAATATAATAGTAGCCTTACATAGTTTTATTTTGTATTAATGCCAACACTTATTTCTATGCTTTTTATGCTTAATACTTTGGGATACTGGTGCACTTGTAGTCAGAAGGCCCTTTTTTCGTGAAGGTCAAAACGCAATTAGCTAACAAAAAGTTGATTGAAAAATATGGTAAAAATATATTCAATATCTACAAAACTCTGTCTAAACACATTTCACATTTCGTGGAGCCTACATTAAACCATTTTCTTCACAATGCATTTAATACAAGGCTATGTCGAATTTGATGAGGGTTGCCAGATTGGAGAAAAAATTTAATATATACAGTACCAGTCGAAAGTTTGGACACACCTACTCATTCAAGGGTTTTTCTTTATTTTTTGAAGACATCAACACTATGAAGTAACACATATGGAATCATGTAGTAACCAAAAAAGTGTTAAACAAATCAAAATATAGTTTATATTTGATATTCTTCAAAGTAGCCACCCTTGGCCTTGATGACAGCTTTGCACACTCTTGGCAAACACATTCACTTTCGACTGGTACTGTATATATTTTTTGGGGTATCGAGGAAGGTATTTGATTGGGGAATGGCAATACATTTTTATGATGTGAAATCATAATACACACAATAATACACACACACACACACACACACACACACACACACACACACACACACACACACACACACACACACACACACACACACACACACACACACACACACACACACACACACACACACACACACACACACACACACACACACACACACTTCATACTCATGTTATAGCCAACTCTTGACTTTTGTATGAATCATTTGTTTTTAAACGTTTTTTTCCAGATGTCTTCATTATCTTTAACTGGTTAAATGTTTGTAGTTTGCATGTTTCAGTAATGATTAAATAGTCGTAAATCTCTGCTTGATTTAGCTTTTTTTTAGTATTCGGCATATTCCGTATTTCCACTGAAGAAAGAAATAATGAATCAACACAGTACTGTAAATAAATGGACACTACGTGTTATGAAATGGAAATCGCTCTGTTTAAATAAATGGTGAGAAATACTCAGTCTGAAGCCATTCGGCTATGGATTTCACAGCCATGTAATAATGATAAAATTATATCAGCTTAAAAAGGGTTTATTTACAACCTATGAGGTATAACATGTTGGGAAAAGTTGTAATGAAGAGTCTTACAAATACTGTAACCCCTAACATGAGTTCAGTCTTCACCAACGAGAACCAAGAGGGGGTCTAGCTTCGTCCATCATGACAAGGAAAGGCCTCGATTCTAGGCCGTAGAAAATCCTACATCCGTCTCATTCTGGAACTTTGATATTCCCGCAGTGTATACCTTGTGTTCCTGCATGTTCTATTAAAAGTGTTCTTGTATGTTCCATTAGAAGAGTTCTTGAATGTTCTATCAGAAGAGTTCTTGAATGTTCTATCAGAATAGTTCTTGAATGTTCTATTAGAAGAGTTCTTGAATGTTCTATCAGAAGAGTTCTTGAATGTTCTATCAGAAGAGTTCTTGAATGTTCTATCAGAAGAGTTCTTGAATGTTCTATCAGAAGAGTTCTTTAATGTTCTATCAGAATAGTTCTTTAATGTTCTATCAGAATAGTTCTTTAATGTTCTATCAGAAGAGTTCTTGAATGTTCTATCAGAAGAGTTCTTGAATGTTCTATCAGAAGAGTTCTTGAATATTCTATCAGAAGAGTTCTTGAATGTTCTATCAGAAGAGTTCTTGAATGTTCTATCAGAAGAGTTCTTGAATGTTCTATCAGAATAGTTCTTGAATGTTCTATCAGAAGAGTTCTTGAATGTTCTATCAGAAGAGTTCTTGAATGTTCTTTCAGAATAGTTCTTGAATGTTCTATCAGAATAGTTCTTGAATGTTCTATCAGAAGAGTTCTTGAATGTTCTATCAGAAGAGTTCTTGAATGTTCTATCAGAAGAGTTCTTGAATGTTCTATCAGAAGAGTTCTTGAATGTTCTATCAGAATAGTTCTTGAATGTTCTATCAGAAGAGTTCTTGAATGTTCTATCAGAATAGTTCTTGAATGTTCTATCAGAATAGTTCTTGAATGTTCTATCAGAAGAGTTCTTGAATGTTCTTTCAGAATAGTTCTTGAATGTTCTTTTAGAATAGTTCTTGTTTGTTTTCTCTATGGTTGGTTTTCAGAGTTGGTTCAGACTTTGTGTTTTTTTTCTGTCCGTTGGTGCATAGTGTTCTTGGATACTGTTGGAGGGCTTTTAGAATAGTTTTCGACATGACCAGGATTTGACACGCTCCAAGGCTGACGTCTAGGCCGTATCGGCTGGGGAAACAGTCTATACGTGATGGATGAACCGTGTCATATTGGTGCTGCTAGATCATCAGTCTGTTTCCTTCAGCCCACAGATCAATCAATTGGATTTGCTCACAGCTCACTGCTCACAAGACATTGGCACATCACATCAGACAGACTGATACACACACACGCGCACACGCACGCGTCAGATCAGACAGACTGGTACACACACACGCGCACACGCACGCCGCGTCAGATCAGACAGACTGATACAAACGCACGCACACACACACACACACACACACACACACACACAGTCTGTTTAGTCTGTTAGAAAGTTGAATTGACTCTCTTCCAAATGAGCACACACTGGTGGAATCAATGTTGTTTCCACGTCATTTAAACAAACTTACGTTGAACCAACGTTGAACCAACGTGGAATTAGACGTCTGTGCCCAATGGATTGCTCTCCGTTCTCTTATCGTACGAGCCACATTGATAAAACAACATTGGCTCATCTGTTTTTGATGGATACGTATTTCCAGTCAGTTGAATACTGTCTGAAGATATGAAGGAAAAACCTTGATGCACGACTACACCCCCTGGACAGTAGTGTATCGCAGGGCCTTACCCCATGATGCACGACTACACCCCCTGGACAGTAGTGTATCGCAGGGCCTTACCCCTTGATGCACGACTACAGCCCCTGGACACTAGTGTATCGCAGGGCCTTACCCCTTGATGCACGACTACACCCCCTGGACACTAGTGTATCGCAGGGCCTTACCCCTTGATGCACGACTACACCCCCTGGACACTAGTGTATCGCAGGGCCTTACCCCCTGATGCACGACTACAGCCCCTGGACACTAGTGTATCGCAGGGCCTTACCCCTTGATGCACGACTATAGCCCCTGGACACTAGTGTATCGCAGGGCCTTACCCCTTGATGCACGACTATAGCCCCTGGACACTAGCGTATCGCAAGGCCTTACCCCCAAGCTCTCCTTAATGCTACAAAGCAGAGGTGCATCCAGTCCCATTTTCACAGCCTTTGGTATGACTCTGCCGGGGATCAATCTTCCAACCTTCCAATCTCAGGATGGACACTATAACCACCGGAACACTTAGTTAGTCAAACCATATCATGTAATCATTATGTAAACATCCCTGGCGTTGCTATTGATTAAACCATCATTGGAACGTGAAGATATATCAAACAATATAGAAAGACATCTCTTGACATGGAATTTCTTTGGGCATTGTGTACTTTCTTATTTCTACATACTCTCCTACCTATCCCACTGACCTGAAGTAGCTTACATGAAAACAGACGGATCTCCTGATTACTGGTTGAATTCTAAACCAATCACCTTTATTTAGTCAAATCAAATGTATTTGTCAAAAGCTTCGTAAACAGCAGGAAGTGGGCTGATGAGGGTGTTCTGAGGAAATGTTTTATTTTATTTTTGTAACCATTGCAGAATACATTCCTCATCTTTGTGTGAATTGTTTTGTGAAATGTACGTAATGGTTATAAATAAGGCACATGCTATTGCTATTGGTTATAAATAAGGCACCTGCTATTGCTATTGGTTATAAATAAGGCACCTGCTATTGCTATTGGTTATAAATGAGGCCCCTGGTATTGCTATTAGTTATAAATGAGGCCACTGGTATTGCTATTGGTTATAAATGAGGCCCCTGACATTGCTATTGGTTATAAATGAGGCCACTGGTATTGCTATTGGTTATAAATGAGGCCCCTGACATTGCTATTGGTTATAAATGAGGCCACTGGTATTGCTATTGGTTATAAATGAGGCCCCTGGTATTGTTATTGGTTATACATGAGGCCCCTGGTATTGCTATTGGTTATAAATGAGGCCGCTGGTATTGTTATTGGTTATAAATGAGGCCGCTGGTATTGCTATTGGTTATAAATGAGGCCCCTGGTATTGCTATTGGTTATAAATGAGGCCCCTGGTATTGCTATTGGTTATAAATGAGGCCCCTGGTATTGCTATTGGTTATAAATGAGGCCGCTGGTATTGCTATTGGTTATAAATGAGGCCCCTGGTATTGTTATTGGTTATAAATGAGGCCCCTGGTATTGTTATTGGTTATAAATGAGGCCGCTGGTATTGCTATTGGTTATAAATGAGGCCCCTGGTATTGCTATTGGTTATAAATGAGGCCGCTGGTATTGCTATTGGTTATAAATGAGGCCCCTGGTATTGCTATTGGTTATAAATGAGGCCGCTGGTATTGCTATTGGTTATAAATGAGGCCCCTGGTATTGTTATTGGTTATAAATGAGGCCCCTGGTATTGCTATTGGTTATAAATGAGGTCCCTGGTATTGCTATTGGTTATAAATGAGGCCCCTGGTATTGCTATTGGTTATAAATGAGGCCCCTGGTATTGCTATTGGTTATAAATGAGGCCCCTGGTATTGCTATTGGTTATAAATGAGGCCCCTGGTATTGCTATTGGTTATAAATGAGGCCCCTGGTATTGTTATTGGTTATAAATGAGGCCCCTGGTATTGCTATTGGTTATAAATGAGGCCCCTGGTATTGTTATTGGTTATAAATGAGGCCCCTGGTATTGTTATTGGTTATAAATGAGGCCCCTGGTATTGCTATTGGTTATAAATGAGGCCCCTGGTATTGCTATTGGTTATAAATGAGGCCCCTGGTATTGCTATTAGTTATAAATGAGGCCGCTGGTATTGCTATTGGTTATAAATGAGGCCCCTGGTATTGTTATTGGTTATAAATGAGGCCCCTGGTATTGTTATTGGTTATAAATGAGGCCCCTGGTATTGTTATTGGTTATAAATGAGGCCCCTGGTATTGCTATTGGTTATAAATGAGGCCCCTGGTATTGCTATTGGTTATAAATGAGGCCCCTGGTATTGCTATTGGTTATAAATGAGGCCAGTGGTATTGTTATTGGTTATAAATGAGGCCCCTGGTATTGCTATTGGTTATAAATGAGGCCCCTGGTATTGCTATTGGTTATAAATGAGGCCCCTGGTATTGCTATTGGTTATAAATGAGGCCCCTGGTATTGCTATTGGTTATAAATGAGGCCCCTGGTATTGTTATTGGTTATAAATGAGGCCCCTGGTATTGTTATTGGTTATAAATGAGGCCCCTGGTATTGCTATTGGTTATAAATGAGGCCCCTGGCATTGCTATTGGTTATAAATGAGGCCCCTGGTATTGTTATTAGTTATAAATGAGGCCCCTGGTATTGCTATTGGTTATAAATGAGGCCCCTGGTATTGCTATTAGTTATAAATGAGGCCCCTGGTATTGTTATTGGTTATAAATGAGGCCCCTGGTATTGTTATTGGTTATAAATGAGGCCCCTGGTATTGTTATTGGTTATAAATGAGGCCCCTGGTATTGTAATTGGTTATAAAAGAGGCCCCTGGTATTGTTATTGGTTATAAAAGAGACCCCTGGTATTGTTATTGGTTATTAATGAGGCCCCTGGTATTGTTATTAGTTATAAATGAGGCCCCTGGTATTGTTATTGGTTATAAATGAGGCCCCTGGTATTGTTATTAGTTATAAATGAGGCCCCAGGTATTGCTATTGGTTATAAATGAGGCCCCTGGTATTGTTATTGGTTATAAATGAGGCCCCTGGTATTGCTATTGGTTATAAATGAGGCCCCTGGTATTGTTATTGGTTATAAATGAGGTCCCTGGTATTGCTATTGGTTATAAATGAGGCCCCTGGTATTGCTATTGGTTATAAATGAGGCCCCTGGTATTGCTATTGGTTATAAATGAGGCCCCTGGTATTGCTATTGGTTATAAATGAGGCCCCTGGTATTGCTATTAGTTATAAATGAGGCCCCTGGTATTGCTATTGGTTATAAATGAGGCCCCTGGTATTGCTATTGGTTATAAATGAGGCCCCTGGTATTGCTATTGGTTATAAATGAGGCCCCTGACATTGCTATTGGTTATAAATGAGGCCACTGGTATTGCTATTGGTTATACATGAGGCCCCTGACATTGCTATTGGTTATAAATGAGGCCACTGGTATTGCTATTGGTTATAAATGAGGCCCCTGGTATTGTTATTGGTTATACATGAGGCCCCTGGTATTGCTATTGGTTATAAATGAGGCCGCTGGTATTGTTATTGGTTATAAATGAGGCCGCTGGTATTGCTATTGGTTATAAATGAGGCCCCTGGTATTGCTATTGGTTATAAATGAGGCCCCTGGTATTGCTATTGGTTATAAATGAGGCCCCTGGTATTGCTATTGGTTATAAATGAGGCCACTGGTATTGCTATTGGTTATAAATGAGGCCCCTGGTATTGTTATTGGTTATAAATGAGGCCCCTGGTATTGTTATTGGTTATAAATGAGGCCGCTGGTATTGCTATTGGTTATAAATGAGGCCCCTGGTATTGCTATTGGTTATAAATGAGGCCGCTGGTATTGCTATTGGTTATAAATGAGGCCCCTGGTATTGTTATTGGTTATAAATGAGGCCGCTGGTATTGCTATTGGTTATAAATGAGGCCCCTGGTATTGCTATTGGTTATAAATGAGGCCGCTGGTATTGCTATTGGTTATAAATGAGGCCCCTGGTATTGTTATTGGTTATAAATGAGGCCCCTGGTATTGCTATTGGTTATAAATGAGGTCCCTGGTATTGCTATTGGTTATAAATGAGGCCCCTGGTATTGTTATTGGTTATAAATGAGGCCCCTGGTATTGCTATTGGTTATAAATGAGGCCCCTGGTATTGATATTGGTTATAAATGAGGCCCCTGGTATTGCTCATCATAGTGAGTGACGAGTCACTTCTAAATGTCTGTCACTAATGCAGTGTCTATTTTACGACATCCTCAACCTTATACCTCATCCGTCCTTGAATTTGATGATAATTCCCAGCAAATATACCTTGCCGAGATCACCGCTCTATTGAAGACTGTCGCCTACAGCTGAGATGACTTGATTAAACAAAGCAGCACCGTACGGTTTAATCGGTGAGATATGCCATGGCTGTGTTAACGTAATGTCATGGAGAGTTTGTATCAGGCCGACTCCCACCAGAAACACTCAAGCTGTTGTTAATATGAGCGGGAGAGCTGAGACGCCTCTGTGACAATTACCTCTCAGGTCTCTATGCGCACACACACACACACACACACGCTCACACACACGCTCACACACACGCTCACACACACACACACACACACACGCTCACACACACGCTCACACACACGCTCGCACACACACACGCTCGCACACACACGCGCGCTCGCACACACACAAGCACGCACACACGTACACACACACACGCTCACACACACGCTTGCACACACGTACACACACACGCTCGCACACACGTACACACACACACACACACACACACACACACACACACACACACACACACACACACACACACACACACACACACACACACACACACACACACACACACACACACACACACACACACACACACACACACACACTCGTACAATTACCACTACTCTTTTGATTAATACCACTTGGCCCTCTTGATTAATACCACTGGGTCCTCTTGATTAATACCACTGGGTCCTCTTGATTAATACCACTGGGTCCTCTTGATTAATACCACTGGATCCTCTTGATTAATACCACTGGGTCCTCTTGATTAATACCACTGGGTCCTCTTGATTAATACCACTGGGGTCCTCTTGATTAATACCACTGGGTCCTCTTGATTAATACCACTGGGGTCCTCTAGATTAATACCACTGGGGACCTCTTGATTAATACCACTGGGTCATCTTGATTAATACCACTGGGGTCCTCTTGATTAATACCACTGGGTCCTCTTGATTAATACCACTGGGTCCTCTTGATTAATACCACTGGGCCCTCTTGATTAATACTACTGGGTCCTCTTGATTAATACCACTGGGTCCTCTTGATTAATACCACTGGGTCCTCTTGATTAATACCACGGGGTCCTCTTGATTAATACCACTGGGCCCTCTTGATTAATACCACTGGGCCCTCTTGATTAATACCACGGGGTCCTCTTGATTAATACCACTGGGCCCTCTTGATTAATACCACTGTGTCCTCTTGATTAATACCACTTGGCCCTCTTGATTAATACCACTGGGTCCTCTTGATTAATACCACTGGGCCCTCTTGATTAATACCACTGGGTCATCTTGATTAATACCACTGGGGTCCTCTTGATTAATACCACTGGGACCTCTTAATTAATACCACTGGGTCCTCTTAATTAATACCACTGGGTCCTCTTCATTAATACCACTGGGCCCTCTTGATTAATACCACTGGGGCCTCTTGATTAATACCACTGGGTCCTCTTGATTAATACCACTGGGTCCTCTTGATTAATACCACGGGGTCCTCTTGATTAATACCACTGGGCCCTCTTGATTAATACCACGGGGTCCTCTTGATTAATACCACTGGGCCCTCTTGATTAATACCACTGTGTCCTCTTGATTAATACCACTGGGGTCCTCTTGATTAATTCCACTGGGGTCCTCTTGATTAATACCACTGGGTCATCTTGATTAATACCACTGGGGTCCTCTTGATTAATACCACTGGGTCCTCTAGATTAATACCACTGGGTCCTCTAGATTAATACCACTGGGTCCTCTTGATTAATACCACTGGGTCCTCTTGATTAATACCACTGGGTCCTCTTGATTAATACCACTGGGCCCTCTTGATTAATACCACTGGGCCCTCTTGATTAATACCACTGGGTCCTCTTGATTAATACTATTGGGTCCTCTTGATTAATACCACTGGGCCCTCTTGATTAATTCCACTGGGGTCTTCTCAAATCAAATCAAATCAAATGTTATTTGTCACATACACATTATTAGCAGATGTTAATGATAGTGTAGCGAAATGCTTGTGCTTCTAGTTCCGACAATGCAGTAATAACCAACGAGTAATCTAACCTAACAATTCCACAACTACTACCTTATACACACAAGTGTAAAGGGATAAAGAATATGTACATAAAGATATATGAATGAGTGATGGCCGAACGGCATAGGCAAGATGCAGTAGATGGTATAGAGTACAGTATATACATATGAGATGAGTAATGTAGGGTATGTAAACATTATATTAAGTGGCATTGTTTAAAGTGGCTAGTGATACATTTTTTACATCAATTTTTCCATTATTAAAGTGGCTAGAGATGAGTCAGTATGTTGGCAGCAGCCACTCTATGTTAGTGATGGCTGTTTTACAGTCTGTTGGCCTTGAGATAGAAGCTGTTATTCTCTCTCGGTCCCTGCTTTGATGCACCTGTACTGACCTCGCCTTCTGGATGATAGCGGGGTGAACAGGCAGTGGCTCGGGTGGTTGTTGTCCTTGATGATCTTTTTGGCCTTCCTATGACATTGGGTGGTGTAGGTGTCCTGGAGGGCAGGTAGTTTGCCCCCGGTGATGCGTTGTGCAGACCTCACTACCCTCTGGAGAGCCTTACGGTTGTGGGCGGAGCAGTTGCCGTACCAGGCGGTGATACAGCCCGACAGGATGCTCTCGATTGTGCATCTGTAAAAGTTTGTGAGTGTTTTTGATGACAAGCTAACTTTCTTCAGCCTCCTCCTCCTCTACTGGTCGTTGTGTCCTTTATATCAGAGGGTCTACTGGTCGTTGTGTCCTTTATATCAGAGGGTCTACTGGTTGTTGTGTCCTTTATATCAGAGGGTCTACTGGTTGATGTGTCCTTTATATCAGAGGGTCTACTGGTCGTTGTGTCCTTTATATCAGAGGGTCTACTGGTTGTTGTGTCCTTTATATTAGAGGGTCTACTGGTCGTTGTGTCCTTTATATCAGAGGGTCTACTGGTCGTTGTGTCCTTTATATCAGAGGGTCTACTGGTCGTTGTGTCCTTTATATCAGAGGGTCTACTGGTCGTTGTGTCCTTTATATCAGAGGGTCTACTGGTCGTTGTGTCCTTTATATCAGAGGGTCTACTGGTTGTTGTGTCCTTTATATCAGAGGGTCTACTGGTCGTTGTTGTGTCCTTTATATCAGAGGGTCTACTGGTTGTAGTGTCCTTTATATCAGAGGGTCTACTGGTCGGTGTGTCCTTTATATCAGAGGGTCTACTGGTCGTTGTGTCCTTTATATCAGAGGGTCTTGTAACGGGTGACGCTCTCCTCATCCTCGGAAGAGGTGAGGAGAGAAGGATCTTCAGACCAAAACGCAGGCTCAGGGAAATAAGCCATCTTTATTATAAATTACGATGGCACACGAAACGAAACAAAACACTTTCCAAACTACAAAATAACAAAAACGACGTTGACGAGACCTGAACATAAACTTACATAACTAAACATAAACTTACGTACAGGTAACAGACGACATCGAAACGAAACGAACAACCGAAACAATCCCGTATGGTGTAAGACATAACACAGACACAGGAGACAATCACCCACAACGAACACTGTGACAACGCCTACCTAAATATGACTCTTAATTAGAGGAACGCCAAACACCTGCCTCTAATTAAGAGCCATACCAGGTAACCCAAAACCAACACAGAAACAGAAAACATAGAATGCCCACCCAACCTCACGTCCTGACCAACTAACACACAAAAACTAACAGAAAATAGGTCAGGAACGTGACAGTACCCCCCCCACAAGGTGCGAACTCCGGACGCACCAGCACAAAGTCTAGGGGAGGGTCTGGGTGGGCATCTAACCACGGTGGTGGCTCAGGCTCCGGGCGCGGTTCCCACCCCACCATAATCCATCCTAGCCTCCTCCCTCCAAGAATGTCCACCCTCTTACTTCCCCCACAAAATCCTCCTAATAACAAATCTAATAATGACAATACCGGGACAGAGAGATAAACCAAGACAGAGGGATAGATAAGACTATAGAGGTAGATAAAGATAGAGAGGGAGATCAGGATAGAGGGGCAACTCCGGACTGAAAGGCAGCTCCGGACAGAGAGACAGCTCTGGACTGATGGGCAGTTCTGGGTATCTAGCCTTTTCAGGCTGAAGGGCAGCTCATGGCTGACTGACGACTCTCGATGCTCATGGCTGGCTGACGGCTCTCGACGCTCATGGCAGGCTGACGGCTCTCGACGCTCATGGCAGGCTGACGGCTCTCGACGCTCATGGCAGGCTGACGGCTCTCGACGCTCATGGCAGGCTGACGGCTCTCGACGCTCATGGCAGGCTGACGGCTCTCGACGCTCATGGCAGGCTGACGGCTCTCGACGCTCATGGCAGGCTGACGGCTCTCGACGCTCATGGCCCTCTGACGGCTCTGGCTGCTCATGGCTCTCTGACGGCTCTGGCTGCTCATGGCTCTCTGACGGCTCTGGCTGCTCATGGCTCTCTGACGGCTCTGGCTGCTCATGGCTCTCTGACGGCTCTGGCTGCTCATGGCTCTCTGACGGCTCTGGCTGCTCATGGCTCTCTGACGGCTCTGGCTGCTCATGGCTCGCTGACGGCTCTGGCAGATCCTGTCTGGCTGGCGGCTCTGGCAGATCCTGTCTGATTGGCGGCTCTGGCAGATCCTGTCTGGTTGGCGGCTCTGGCAGATCCTGTCTGGTTGGCGGCTCTGGCAGATCCTGTCTGGTTGGCGGCTCTGGCAGATCCTGTCTGGTTGGCGGCTCTGGCAGATCCTGTCTGGCTGACGGCTCTAGCGGCTCCTGTCTGGCTGATGGCTCTAGCGGCTCCTGTCTGGCTGACGGCTCTGTAGGCTCATGGCAGACGGGCGGCTTTGCAGGCTCATGGCAGACGGGCGGCTTTGCAGGCTCCTGGCAGACGGATGGCTCAGACGGCGCTGGGGAGACGGATGGCTCAAATGGCGCTGGGGAGACGGATGGCTCAGATGGCGCTGGGGAGACGGATGGCTCAGATGGCGCTGGGGAGACGGATGGCTCAGATGGCGCTGGGGAGACGGATGGCTCAGATGGCGCTGGTGAGACGGATGGCTCTGGCCGGATACGGCGCACTGTAGACCTGGTGCGTGGTGCCGGAACTGGAGGCACCGGGCTAAGGACACGCACCTTCATACTAGTGCGGGGAGCAGGGACAGGGCACACTGGACTCTCAAAGCCCACTCTATACCTGGTGCGAGGTACCGGCACTGGTGACACCGGGCTGAGGGCAAGCACATCAGGATTAGTAGGGGGAGAAGAAACAGTGTGTACAGGGCTCTGGAGACGCACTGGTAGCTTAGTGCGTGGGGCCGGAACTGGAGGCACCGGGCTAGATACACGCACTACAGGGAGAGTGCGTGGAGGAGGAACAGGGCTCAGGATACGCACTGGTAGCCTAGTGCGTAGTGTAGACACTGTAGGTACTAGGCTGGGGCGGGGAGGTGGTGCCGGAAATACCGGACCGTGGAGGCGTACTGGCACTCTTGAGCATTGAGCTTGCCCAACCTTACCTGGTTGAATACTCCTGGTTGCCCGACCAGTGCGGGGAGGTGGAATAACCCGCACCGGGCTATGTAGGCGAACCGGGGAAACCATGCGTAAGGCAGGTGCCATGTATGCCGGCCCGAGGAGACGCACTGGAGACCAGACGCGTTGAGCCGGCCTCATGACACCTGGCTCAATACTCAATCTAGCCCTACCAGTGCGGGGAGGTGGAATAACCCGCACTGGGCTATGCACTCGTACAGGAGACACCGTGCGCTCTACTGCGTAACACGGCGCCTGCCCGTACTCCCGCTCTCCACGGTAAGCCTGGGAAGTGGGCGCAGGTCTCCTACCTGCCCTTGGCCCACTATCTCCTAGCCCCCCCCCAAGAAATTTTTGGGAATTACTCACGGGCTTTTTTGGCTTCCGTGCCAGACGCGTTCCCTCATAGCTCCGGTTCCTCTCCCCGGTAGCCTCTGCTCTCCTCCGTGCCTCCAGCTCAGCTTTGGGACGGCGATTTTCTCCTGCCTTAGCCCAGGGACCTTCTCCATTCATTATTTGCTCCCATGTCCAGAAATCCTTTCTCTCCTGTCCCTTACTCTGTTTAGTTTCCCTTTGCCGCTTGGTCTTAGCTTGGTGGGTGATTCTGTAACGGGTGACGCTCTCCTCATCCTCGGAAGAGGTGAGGAGAGAAGGATCTTCAGACCAAAACGCAGGCTCAGGGAAATAAGCCATCTTTATTATAAATTACGATGGCACACGAAACGAAACAAAACACTTTCCAAACTACAAAATAACAAAAACGACGTTGACGAGACCTGAACATAAACTTACATAACTAAACATAAACTTACGTACAGGTAACAGACGACATCGAAACGAAACGAACAACCGAAACAATCCCGTATGGTGTAAGACATAACACAGACACAGGAGACAATCACCCACAACGAACACTGTGACAACGCCTACCTAAATATGACTCTTAATTAGAGGAACGCCAAACACCTGCCTCTAATTAAGAGCCATACCAGGTAACCCAAAACCAACACAGAAACAGAAAACATAGAATGCCCACCCAACCTCACGTCCTGACCAACTAACACACAAAAACTAACAGAAAATAGGTCAGGAACGTGACAGGTCTACTGGTCGTTGTGTCCTTTCAATTCGTATCCAATCAAGACCTAGTCAACCAGACAACCAGGAAGTGTAGCCGCTGCTTTCATAACAGCTAATGACGATCCTAATAAAAATAAACAAATACCAGGTGAGGGGACTTCCTTACTAATCAATGACCTAATCAAATCAAGTACAAGGAAGGAGTGAAAACCTGCAGACACTATACCCTCCATTTGAATAAGTTTCATGAGTTATGAGAACTTGTGGATTATCTTTGAATGACACACAGCTAACGTCTGTTCATAGACACATAGAGGAGTGGCTGTGGTAACAGTGAGCGGTTATTCAAATAGAACAGTCAACAGGCACTACCAGTGGATTATCGTGAATAACTATTACCCGATCAGCGTCGGGTTCCAAACGATCAATTTCATAATGTGCTTTATATCCTTATCGACAACAAACGCAGTGTGTCTCTTGCTTATCGCTGACTAACGTTTGTCTGGTACAGCTGATTGTCTACTGAAGCAGCTGTTGTCTGTAAAACTGTCTGCAGACTGGGGGAAAAAATAATACGTTATTGGACAGCAGCCCACCACAGCCACGAAGTAATACAACAAGCAGTAGACAGTGGAGTTTAAAGACAGTTAAAGTCGTCTGAGTGATGAGACAAGGTATCCCTGTTGGCTGCTTGTCTGTCACATCTGAACAACAGAAACCAGAGTCGCTCAAGGTTATACATCCAACTTGACACACACACGCACGCACGCACACACACACACACACACACACACACACACACACACACACACACACACACACACACACACACACACACACACACACACACACACACACACACACACACACACACACACACACACACACACACACACGTACAATTACCACTACTCTTTTGATTAATACCACTGGGGTCTTCTTGATTAATACCACTGGGTCCTCTTGATTAATACTACTGGGTCCTCTTGATTAATACCACTGGGTCCTCTTGATTAATACCACTGGGTCCTCTTGATTAATACCACTGGGTCCTCTTAATTAATACCACTGGGTCCTCTTGATTAATACCACTGGGGTCCTCTTGATTAATACCACTGGGTCCTCTTGATTAATACCACTGGGTCCTCTTAATTAATACCACTGGGTCCTCTTGATTAATACTACTGGGTCCTCTTGATTAATACCACTGGGTCCTCTTGATTAATACCACTGGGTCCTCTTGATTAATACCACTGGATCCTCTTGATTAATACCACTGGGTCCTCTTGATTAATACCACTGGGTCCTCTTGATTAATACCACTGGGGTCCTCTTGATTAATACCACTGGGTCCTCTTGATTAATACCACTGGGGTCCTCTAGATTAATACCACTGGGGACCTCTTGATTAATACCACTGGGTCATCTTGATTAATACCACTGGGGTCCTCTTGATTAATACCACTGGGTCCTCTTGATTAATACCACTGGGTCCTCTTGATTAATACCACTGGGCCCTCTTGATTAATACTACTGGGTCCTCTTGATTAATACCACTGGGTCCTCTTGATTAATACCACTGGGTCCTCTTGATTAATACCACTGGGTCCTCTTGATTAATACCACTGGGCCCTCTTGATTAATACCACTGGGCCCTCTTGATTAATACCACGGGGTCCTCTTGATTAATACCACTGGGCCCTCTTGATTAATACCACTGTGTCCTCTTGATTAATACCACTTGGCCCTCTTGATTAATACCACTGGGGTCCTCTTGATTAATACCACTGGGCCCTCTTGATTAATACCACTGGGTCATCTTGATTAATACCACTGGGGTCCTCTTGATTAATACCACTGGGACCTCTTAATTAATACCACTGGGTCCTCTTAATTAATACCACTGGGTCCTCTTCATTAATACCACTGGGCCCTCTTGATTAATACCACTGGGGCCTCTTGATTAATACCACTGGGTCCTCTTGATTAATACCACTGGGTCCTCTTGATTAATACCACGGGGTCCTCTTGATTAATACCACTGGGCCCTCTTGATTAATACCACGGGGTCCTCTTGATTAATACCACTGGGCCCTCTTGATTAATACCACTGTGTCCTCTTGATTAATACCACTGGGGTCCTCTTGATTAATTCCACTGGGGTCCTCTTGATTAATACCACTGGGTCATCTTGATTAATACCACTGGGGTCCTCTTGATTAATACCACTGGGTCCTCTAGATTAATACCACTGGGTCCTCTAGATTAATACCACTGGGTCCTCTTGATTAATACCACTGGGTCCTCTTGATTAATACCACTGGGTCCTCTTGATTAATACCACTGGGCCCTCTTGATTAATACCACTGGGCCCTCTTGATTAATACCACTGGGTCCTCTTGATTAATACTATTGGGTCCTCTTGATTAATACCACTGGGCCCTCTTGATTAATTCCACTGGGGTCTTCTCAAATCAAATCAAATCAAATGTTATTTGTCACATACACATTATTAGCAGATGTTAATGATAGTGTAGCGAAATGCTTGTGCTTCTAGTTCCGACAATGCAGTAATAACCAACGAGTAATCTAACCTAACAATTCCACAACTACTACCTTATACACACAAGTGTAAAGGGATAAAGAATATGTACATAAAGATATATGAATGAGTGATGGCCGAACGGCATAGGCAAGATGCAGTAGATGGTATAGAGTACAGTATATACATATGAGATGAGTAATGTAGGGTATGTAAACATTATATTAAGTGGCATTGTTTAAAGTGGCTAGTGATACATTTTTTACATCAATTTTTCCATTATTAAAGTGGCTAGAGATGAGTCAGTATGTTGGCAGCAGCCACTCTATGTTAGTGATGGCTGTTTTACAGTCTGTTGGCCTTGAGATAGAAGCTGTTATTCTCTCTCGGTCCCTGCTTTGATGCACCTGTACTGACCTCGCCTTCTGGATGATAGCGGGGTGAACAGGCAGTGGCTCGGGTGGTTGTTGTCCTTGATGATCTTTTTGGCCTTCCTATGACATTGGGTGGTGTAGGTGTCCTGGAGGGCAGGTAGTTTGCCCCCGGTGATGCGTTGTGCAGACCTCACTACCCTCTGGAGAGCCTTACGGTTGTGGGCGGAGCAGTTGCCGTACCAGGCGGTGATACAGCCCGACAGGATGCTCTCGATTGTGCATCTGTAAAAGTTTGTGAGTGTTTTTGATGACAAGCTAACTTTCTTCAGCCTCCTCCTCCTCTACTGGTCGTTGTGTCCTTTATATCAGAGGGTCTACTGGTCGTTGTGTCCTTTATATCAGAGGGTCTACTGGTTGTTGTGTCCTTTATATCAGAGGGTCTACTGGTTGATGTGTCCTTTATATCAGAGGGTCTACTGGTCGTTGTGTCCTTTATATCAGAGGGTCTACTGGTCGTTGTGTCCTTTATATCAGAGGGTCTACTGGTCGTTGTGTCCTTTATATCAGAGGGTCTACTGGTCGTTGTGTCCTTTATATCAGAGGGTCTACTGGTCGTTGTGTCCTTTATATCAGAGGGTCTACTGGTTGTTGTGTCCTTTATATCAGAGGGTCTACTGGTCGTTGTTGTGTCCTTTATATCAGAGGGTCTACTGGTTGTAGTGTCCTTTATATCAGAGGGTCTACTGGTCGGTGTGTCCTTTATATCAGAGGGTCTACTGGTCGTTGTGTCCTTTATATCAGAGGGTCTACTGGTCGTTGTGTCCTTTCAATTCGTATCCAATCAAGACCTAGTCAACCAGACAACCAGGAAGTGTAGCCGCTGCTTTCATAACAGCTAATGACGATCCTAATAAAAATAAACAAATACCAGGTGAGGGGACTTCCTTACTAATCAATGACCTAATCAAATCAAGTACAAGGAAGGAGTGAAAACCTGCAGACACTATACCCTCCATTTGAATAAGTTTCATGAGTTATGAGAACTTGTGGATTATCTTTGAATGACACACAGCTAACGTCTGTTCATAGACACATAGAGGAGTGGCTGTGGTAACAGTGAGCGGTTATTCAAATAGAACAGTCAACAGGCACTACCAGTGGATTATCGTGAATAACTATTACCCGATCAGCGTCGGGTTCCAAACGATCAATTTCATAATGTGCTTTATATCCTTATCGACAACAAACGCAGTGTGTCTCTTGCTTATCGCTGACTAACGTTTGTCTGGTACAGCTGATTGTCTACTGAAGCAGCTGTTGTCTGTAAAACTGTCTGCAGACTGGGGGAAAAAATAATACGTTATTGGACAGCAGCCCACCACAGCCACGAAGTAATACAACAAGCAGTAGACAGTGGAGTTTAAAGACAGTTAAAGTCGTCTGAGTGATGAGACAAGGTATCCCTGTTGGCTGCTTGTCTGTCACATCTGAACAACAGAAACCAGAGTCGCTCAAGGTTATACATCCAACTTGACACACACACGCACGCACGCACGCACGCACGCACACACACACACACACACACACAGTCTCAGCTGCCTCTCTCCCCTCGCTCTCTCTCTCTATCTCTCCCTCTCTATGTCTATCTTTTCTCCTAACAAAATGCAGATTTTCTTCTCAACAGGCAGTTGAGGTCACTGAGTCTGTACATTGGTCTGCATCTGTTGCCAGGCTATGGTCACTGAAGTCTGTACATTGGTCTGTATCTATTGCCAGGCTATGGTCACTGAGTCTGTCCATTGGTCTGTATCTATTGCCAGGCTATGGTCACTGAGTCTGTACATTGGTCTGCATCTATTGCCAGGCTATGGTCACTGAGTCTGTACATTGGTCTGTATCTATTGCCAGGCTATGGTCACTGAGTCTGTCCATTGGTCTGTATCTATTGCCAGGCTATGGTCACTGAGTCTGTTCATTGGTCTGTATCTATTGCCAGGCTATGGTCACTGAGTCTGTACATTGGTCTGTATCTATTGCCAGGCTATGGTCACTGAGTCTGTACATTGGTCTGTATCTATTGCCAGGCTATGGTCACTGAGTCTGTATGTTGTTAATGTCTTCCTTTGTTTCAATTCTTTGACTTTGACAAGGTGTTGTGCTAAATTGAAGTTTGTGATTACATTGAATTTCGTGTTGCCAATAACTAGTGTATGTATTTTGGTTAGAGATTTTTATTTGTTAGAATTTTGTTATTTATGGTTTGAAATGTAGCTTTTGGGCCAGTTGCTCATAAGCATCACTCTCTGGGTTGTGGTGTTTACATAAGAAAGCCTTGTGATGATACTACTCTGGATCACGGCGTGTTACAGATGTAGGATCTTAATTTGAACCAGTTTGATACAGCAGGAAAATAAATCTGCAGCAACAGGATATGTGCATTTTTATGTGGATTATGATTGATGGACAACTTTGTAGGGGTTGATACATTTTGTGTATCATTTCTGCGCACGAAACTATAATATTTTTTCTAAATTTCAGGTGCGCTATTTTGGTGTGACTTTTATCCCATATTTTTATCCCATATGTTTTAAATTGTAAAGGGTTTACCAAATGTTTCTACCATATAGAAGGAGTTATGACAGAGTCAAATCATTTAAGCCAAATTCTAATTGGTTGGTTACAGTCTTTCTACATGCAAAATTTGCTCTGTGTGCTTTTAGAGACTATATGGCCGTGTCAAACCGCCCAGATAAACTTCTTGTCAGACCAAGGTAAGGGTTTCAGGGTTGTTTCTCCTAGGTTGAAATGGTATCTAATTTCCTGAGATCTGGGCTGTTCCTGAAAGATTATTATTATTATGATTATTTTCATCATATTAATGGATAGGGTTCAGTCCTTACACTACTGCTTTAAGGACAGGCTTTGTTGTAGCCCCTGTTCTGTTTGTGGCAAGATTACTAAGTCATCGGCATATAAAATAAACTTTATTTCTTTGTCCTCTCGGGTGAGTCCCAGAGATGTATATTCTTCTAATATGGTAACCAATTCATTTATATAAATATTGAATTAGGTTACTAATTATTATTATTACTAATACTTAAAACCTTGTCTCATTGCTCTGTCCTCACTTAAGAATTGTGTTATTTTGTATTCAACCTTTACACTTCATTAGTTGTCCTTATAGATCACATGAATAATATCATAGACCCTACCTCTTACACAACTTTGAAGGAGTTTTAAGACCATCCTTCATGCCATATAGCATCAAATACTTTTTTGAAAGTCTATAAAACAGGCAAATATTTTTCCTTTGTGAGTTTGGTGGACGTTTTTTTATGACTAAGGTGTGGAAGGTATATACAGTGCCTTCGGAAAGTATTCAGACCCCTTGACTTTTTCCACATTTTGTTACGTTACAGCCTTATTATAAAATGTATTAAATATTTTTTGCCCCACATCAATCTACACACAATACCCCATAATGACAAAGCGAAAACAGGTCTTAAGAATTTTTGCAAATGTATAAAAAATAAAAAACATAAATACCTTATTCAGACCCTTTGCTATGAGACCTGAATTTGAGCTCAGGTGCATCCTGTTTCCATTGATCATCCTTGAGATGTTTCTACAACTTTATTGATTGGACATGATTTGGAACGGCACACACCTGTTTTTAAAGGTCAGAGCAAAAACCAAGCCATGAGGTCGAAGGAATTTTTAGTAGAGCTCCGACACAGGATTGTGTAGAAGCACAGATCTGAGGAAGGGTACGAAATATTTTCTGCAGCATTGAAGGTCCTCAAGAACACAGTTGCCTCCATCATTCTTAAATGGAAGAAGTTTCAAATCACCAAGATTCTTCCTAAGCTGTCCGCCCGGCCAAACTGAGCAATCGGGGGAGAAGGGCTTTGGTCAGGGAGGTGACCAAGAACCCGATGGTCACTCTGACAGAGCTCTATAGTTCCTCTGTGGAGATGGGAGAACTTTCCAGAAGGACAACCATCTATGTAGCGCTCCACCAATCAGGAGCAAAGTACAGAGAGATCCTTGATGAAAACCTGCTCCAGAGTGCTCAGGACCTCAGCCTGGGGGTGAAGGTTAACCTTCCAACAGGACAATGACCCTAAGCACACAGCCAAGAGAACGCAAGAGTGGCTTTGGGACAAGTCTCTGAATGTCCTTGAGTGGCCCAACCAGAGCCCAGACTTGAACCCGATCTCCCCTGCGCAGAGATAACCGCATGATCACAGCCTTTGGAGGTGGAACTCACAGTATGCAGGCAGGTGACTTCATGTTGGCAACCAACATTCATTGGCAGGAGAAGAGGTCTGAAGTAAATTTTCCGGCGCCGAAAAGAGATGGCCGCCTCGCTTCGCGTTCCTTGGAAAATATGCAGTATTTTGTTCTTTTATGTGTTATTTCTTACATCGGTACCCCAGGTAATCTTAGGTTTCATTACATACAGTCGGGAGGAACTACTGAATATACGATTAACGTCAACTCATCATCGTTCCTACCAGGAATATGACTTTCCCGAAACGGATCCAGTGTTTTGCCTTCCACCCAATACAATGGATCTGATCCCAGCCGGCGACCCTGTGCGACGCCGAAAAAGGGGCAAACGAGGCGGTCTCGTGGTCAGGCTTCGGAGACGGGCACATCGCGCTCCACTCCCTAGCATACTACTCGCCAATGTCCAGTCTCTTGACAATAAGGTTGATGAAATCCGAGCACGGGTAGCATTCCAGAGAGACATCAGGGATTGCAACGTGCTCTGCTTCACGGAAACATGGCTAACTCAAGGGACGCTAACGGAGTCGGTGCAGCCAGCTGGTTTCTTCATGCATCGCGCCGACAGAAACAAACATCTTTCCGGTAAGAAGAGGGGTGGGGGGGTATGCCTTATGATTAACGAGAAGTGGTGTGATCATCATAACAACACACAGGAACTCAAGTCATTCTGTTCACCTGATCTAGAACTCCTCACAATCAAATGTCGACCGCATTATCTACCAAGGGAATTCTCTTCAATCATAATCACAGCCGTATATATTCCCCCCCAAGCAGACACATCGATGGCCCTGAACGAACTTTATCTGACTCTTTGTAAACTGGAAACCACACACCCTGAGGCTGCATTCATCGTAGCTGGGGATTTTAACAAGGCTAATCTAAAAACAAAACTCCCTAAATTCTATCAGCATATCGATTGTGCTACCAGGGCTGGAAAAACCCTAGATCATTGTTATACTAATTTCTGCGACGCATATAAGGCCCTCCCCCGCCCCCCTTTCGGAAAAGCTGACCACGACTCCATTTTGTTGATTCCAGCCTACAAACAGAAACTCAAACAACAAGCTCCCGCGCTCAGGTCTGTTCAACGCTGGTCCGACCAATCTGAATCCACGCTTCAAGACTGCTTCGATCACGCGGATTGGAATATGTTCCGCATCGCGTCCAACAACAATATTGACGAATATGCTGATTCGGTGAGCGAGTTCATTAGGAAGTGCATTGACGATGTCGTACCCACAGCAACGATTAAAACATTCCCAAACCAGAAACCGTGGATTGACGGCAGCATTCGCGTGAAACTGAAAGCGCGAACCACTGCTTTTAACCAGGGCAAGGTGACCGGAAGCATGACCGAATACAAACAGTGTAGCTATTCTCTCCGCAAGGCAATCAAACAGGCTAAGTCCCAGTACAGAGACAAAATCGAGTCGCAATTCAACAGCTCAGACACAAGAGGTATGTGGCAGGGTCTACAGTCAATCACGGATTACAAAAAGAAAACCAGCCCCGTCGCGGACCAGGATGTCTTGCTCCCAGACAGGCTAAACAACTTTTTTGCCCGCTTTGAGGACAATACAGTGCCACTGACACAGCCCCCTACCAAAACCTGCGGGCTCTCCTTCACTGCAGCCGAGGTGAGTAAAACATTTAAACGTGTTAACCCTCGCAAGGCCGCAGGCCCAGACGGCATTCCCAGCCGCGTCCTCAGAGCATGCGCAGACCAGCTGGCTGGTGTGTTTACGGACATATTCAATCAATCCTTATCCCAGTCTGCTGTTCCCACATGCTTCAAGAGGGCCACCATTGTTCCTGTTCCCAAGAAAGCTAAGGTAACTGAGCTAAACGACTACCGCCCCGTAGCACTCACTTCCGTCATCATGAAGTGCTTTGAGAGACTAGTCAAGGACCATATCACCTCCACCCTACCGGACACCCTAGACCCACTCCAATTTGCTTACCGACCCAATAGGTCCACAGACGACGCAATCGCAACCACACTGCACACTGCCCTAACCCATCTGGACAAGAGGAATACCCATGTGAGAATGCTGTTCATCGATTACAGCTCAGCATTCAACACCATAGTACCCTCCAAACTCGTCATCAAGCTCGAGACCCTGGGTCTCGACCCCGCCCTGTGCAACTGGGTCCTGGACTTCCTGACGGGCCGCCCCCAGGTGGTGAGGGTAGGTAACAACATCTCCACCCCGCTGATCCTCAACACAAGGGTGCGTTCTGAGCCCTCTCCTGTACTCCCTGTTCACCCACGACTGCGTGGCCATGCACGCCTCCAACTCAATCATCAAGTTTGCGGATGACACTACAGTGGTAGGCTTGATTACCAACAACGACGAGACGGCCTACAGGGAGGAGGTGAGGGCCCTCGGAGTGTGGTGTCAGGAAAATAACCTCACACTCAACGTCAACAAAACAAAGGAGATGATTGTGGACTTCAGGAAACAGCAGAGGGAGCACCCCCCTATCCACATCGACGGGTCAGTAGTGGAGAAGGTGGAAAGTTTTAAGTTCCTCGGTGTACACATCACGGACAAACTGAATTGGTCCACCCACACAGACAGCGTTGTGAAGAAGGCGCAGCAGCGCCTCTTCAACCTCAGGAGGCTGAAGAAATTCGGCTTGTCACCAAAAGCACTCACAAACTTCTACAGATGCACAATCGAGAGCATCCTGTCGGGCTGTATCACCGCCTGGTACGGCAACTGCTCCGCCCACAACCGTAAGGCTCTCCAGAGGGTAGTGAGGTCTGCAGAACGCATCACCGGGGGCAAACTACCTGCCCTCCAGGACACCTACACCACCCGATGTCACAGGAAGGCCATAAAGATCATCAAGGACAACAACCACCCAAGCCACTGCCTGTTCACCCCGCTATCATCCAGAAGGCGAGGTCAGTACAGGTGCATCAAAGCAGGGACCGAGAGACTGAAAAACAGCTTCTATCTCAAGGCCATCAGACTGTTAAACAGCCACCACTAACATTTAGCGGCCGCTGCCAACATACTGACTCAACTCCAGCCACTTTAAAAATGGGAATTGATGGAAATTATGTAAAAATGTACCACTAGCCACTTTAAACAATGCCACTTAATATAATGTTTACATACCCTACATTACCCATCTCATATGTATATACTGTACTCTATATCATCTACTGCATCTTGCCATCTTTATGTAATACATGTACCACTAGCCACTTTAAACTATGCCACTTTATGTTTACATACCCTACAGTACTCATCTCATATGTATATACCGTACTCTATACCATCTACTGCATCTGCCATGCCGTTCTGTACCACCACTCATTCATATATCTTTATGTACATATTCTTTATCCCTTTACACTTGTGTGTGTGTGTAAGGTAGTAGTTGTGGAATTGTTAGGTTAGATTACTTGTTGGTTATTACTGCATTGTCGGAACTAGAAGCACAAGCATTTCGCTACACTCGCATTAACATCTGCTAACCATGTGTATGTGACTAATAAAATTTGATTTGATTTGATTTGATTTGAAGTCATTGGCAGGAGAAGAGGTCTGAAGTCATTGACCGCCTGTGAAACAAAGGATCATATTGTGGTCCAAGGTGAGATTCGGATCTGTCTTCCATATACGAAGTGGTACTATATCTTCTGTCGTCAACATAGTATGTAATGTATTTTGTTCTGACTTACTATTCTTGATGTTTCATTCTCTGATTACTAAACGTCTGTTTTTTGTGTGTGTGTGTGTGTGTGTGTGTGTGTGTGTCTATACTAACTGATGGCGGGTAAATGAGAAGAGCACTGATGTGTGTGTGTGTGTGTGTGTGTGTGTGTGTGTGTGTGTGTGTGTGTGTGTGTGTGTGTGTGTGTGTGTGTGTGTGTCTGTCTGTGTGTGTGTGTGTGGGGGTAAATGAGAAGTGTGTGTGTGTGTGTGTGTGTGTGTGTGTGTGTGTGTGTGTGTGTGTGTGTGTGTGTGTGTGTGTGTGTGTGTGTGTGTGTGTGTGTGTGTGTGTGTGTGTGTGTGTGTGTGTGGGTAAATGAGAAGAGCACTGATGTGATGTTCCGCTACTTTCCATAACGATACCCGACACACAATTCATTACTGTTTGTTATCCGTCAACACCTTTTCATAGGTCGTTGTGTACCGTTTTGCACGCCATTGAGAATGAGTGGAAGGACATCATCCACAATAAGTGGGGAGTTGCAGAGGGAGCTCTGTCGTGATGGAAAAGCAGACCTTTATTATTGACCAGCTATTCTTTGGAGGTCAAAGTTGAGGAAGATCTGCACTGACACATATATGCAGATTTAAGTACCACCTGTCCAGGTGTTTTTATGACCTATGTCGTGATTACGCAACGTTTTATTATCTTTACCTACATGTTGACATGTTCCCTATTCTCGGTGTGTTTGAACATGTGATATTTGAATCTGTCCTACATCCATTACAAATCCAGAGAAAGGAAAATAGTACGAGGACTGTAGTGTTCTTAATTCCCTTGACATGTGGCACGGTGCCAAACATCTGGGCAAGAAACTACATGCGGTGAGTGTAACTACAAATGATATGTGACCTAATGATAATAACAATTGTTGATATTGGTATATAAACACAGTGCATTTGAAATGTTCTTTATTTTTATTTTTTTTGCATATTCCCAATTCCCAGAAAGCTTTGTGTCGGCAACCCTGGAGCAATTGGAGATGAAGTGCCACACCATATTTTTCCAAACTCCAGTCTCTGGTATTTCAACCAGCAACTTTTCAGGTACTGGCAGTGACAGCAGGGCTGTCCTCGGTCTGGGATGTCTGGAGATCCTAGGACAGGCCTCCGCAAATCCATTAGGTCAAACATCACTCCAGGTAGACGAGTAGCGACTTGCTCCAGCACCTCTCTCTTTTCCTCAAAGGGCAGCTCTCTAAACTTAGCCTGTATAGATAGTAAAAAAAAAAACGGAATTAAGTCAATTTCAGATTCAAAACCAGTTCTCTGCTGCCAACGACTGGAACGAACTGCAAAAATCACTGAAGCTGGAGACTCATATCTCCCTCACTAACTTCAAGCACCAGCTGTCAGAGCAGCTCACGGATCACTGCACCTGTACATAGCCCATCTGTAAATAGCCCATCCAACTACCTCATCCCCATACTGTATTTATTTATCTTGCTCCTTTGCACCCCAGTATCTCTACTTGCACATTCATCTTCTGCACATCTAACACTCCAGTGTTTAATTGCTATATTGTAATTACTTCGCCACCATGGCCTATTTATTGCCTTAACTCCCTTATCCTACCTCATTTCCACACATTGTATTTATACTTATTTTTTATCCTACTGTATTACTGACTGTACGTTTTGTTTATTCCATGTGTAACTCTGTGTTGTTGTATGTGTCGAACTGCTTTGCTTTATCTTGGCCAGGTCACAGTTGTAAATGAGAACTTGTTCTCAACTAGTCTACCTGGTTAAATAAAGGTGAAATAAATAAAATAAAATAAAATACTGTGTAATATTATTTGAATGTTGTGAAATGGGTAAACAGAGATGCAAGAGTAAGATTTTCACCAACCTTCATCTGGATCTGTCTCTTCTGTCAGTCAGGTAGCCTACTCACGGTCTTCCTCTCCTTGTCTTTCTGCAGCCCTTCCTCTTCCTCTCTCCTATTTCCAACTCGTCAAATGAGGAAGGCTGCTTTTAAAAACAGGAAACAAACAGAACAAACACATGTAATTATATTATATGTATTTTATTCTTTCAGTACTTGTTACATTTTACATTTAAGTCATTTAGCAGACGCTCTTATCCAGAGCGACTTACAAATTGGAGAGTTCATACATATTCATCCTGGTCCCCCCGTGGGGAATGAACCCACAACCCTGGCGTTGCAAGCGCCATGCTCTACCAACTGAGCCACACGGGGCTACTTTATGTAGCCGATAATTTATAAGAATTCTAAATGCAGAAGGTCTCGCACACTTAAAAAGTCAGTAAGCTACACAACATGTTGATAACTAATGTAGATAATGAAATCACCATACATGTATAGATAGCAAATTAAATGCAGTAGTTGTTCTTGATAACAAAAAATAATGAAATTGAATGGGTTGTCTATAATTAGAGTAATATAAATCATACTCGTAGTAAAAATAAAAATACATCTAATTTGGTGCAGATTTAGCATCACTTGTCTTGTTTAGATTGGGGTATAAAATATATATATATTAAATAATCTAGCTTTGTTTGTTTTTATTGCACTGGGCACTTTCAAATATTTCACAAAACAACGTTTGTTTGAACAACTTAACTAGCTAGCTAGCTAAGGAGGACAGCAGCTAACTTAGCTCTCAAGAATGAAAGGGGCCCGACCCAGTATTAGATTCAGAAGGGCAAAGGACTAGCTAACGTTACCAGACAAGCTATTTTCCGTGAATGCAATGCTTTGAATATTCAAAGTCCATTGTTTTACTTTGCTTTTTCCCCACAAGTGTGATAGCTAGCTCATGTAGTTACCACTTTAGCTTGCTGGCTATCATCATATTGAAATCCAATCTTTTACCAGGCAGAAACATTCAAGGTAAGGCCAGTAGCTAACATTAGATAGCTAGCTTTAATGTTTTAACCATGTAGCCTACCTTACATTGCTAACATTCTGGCTAACAGCATAAACACTTTGACTTAACTATAAAAATGAGATTTATAACCAATGCATCACATTACATGTTTGGAAAACATCCAGCAATTTTGCTTCTTTTCAATTTTGAACATAGCTGGTATCGCATCTAATATCAGTGTCGAATTTCCCTCAGAGCGGATTTTTATGTATCCTCTCATCCCCAGTCGACTACCTACAGTACCAGTCAAAAGTTTGGACACATCTACTCATTCCAGGGTTTTTCTTAGATTTTTACAATTTTCTACATTGTAGAATAACAGTGAAGACATCAAAACTATGAAATAACACATATGGAATCATGTAGTAACCAAAAAAAGTGTTAAACCAATCAAAATATATTTTGTATTTGAGATTCTTCAAAGTAGCCACTCTTTGCCTTGATGACAGCTTTGCACACTCTTGGCAATCTCTCAACCAGCTTCATGAGGTAGCACCTGGAATGCATTTCAGTTAACAGGTGTGCCTTGTTAAAAGTTAATTTGTGGAATTTTATTTCCTTCTTAATGCGTTTGAGACAATCAGTTGTGTTGTGACAAGGTAGGGGTGGTATACAGAAGATAGCCCTATTTGGTAAAAGACCACGTCCATATTATGGCAAGAACAGCTCAAATAAGCAAAGAGAAACGACAGTCCATCATTACTTTAAGACATGAATGTCAGTCAATCCGGAAAATTTCAAGAACTTTGAAAGTTTTTTCAAGTGCAGTCGTAAAACCATCAAGCGCTATGATGAAACTGTCTCTCACGAGGACCGCCACAGGAAAGGAATACTCAGAGTTACCTCTGCTGCAGAGGATAAGTTAATTAGAGTTAACTACACCTCAGATTGCAGTCCAAATAAATGCTTCACAGAGTTCAAGTAACAGACATATTTCAAAATCAACTGTTCAGAGGAGACTGCGTGAATCAGGTCAGTCATTTTCGAATTCCTGCAAAGGAACCACTATGAAAGGACACCTATAAGAAGAAGAGACATGAGGAGAGGAGTGGGACAACATTCCCCAGGCCATAATCAACAGCCTGATCAACTCTACGTGAAGGAGATGTCGCGCTGCATGAGGCAAATGCTGGTCACACCAGATACTGACTGGTTTTCTCATCCACGCCCCTACCTTCTTTTTAAAAGGTATCTGTTATCAACAGCTGTATATCTGTATTCTGCGCGAGCGTTTGTATATGTGTACTAAACGTGTATATCTGTATTCCCATTCCCAGTGAAATCCATAGATTAGGGCCTAATGAATTCGTTTCAATTGACTGATTTCCATTATATAAACTGTAACTCAGTAAAATCATTGTAATTGTTACGTTTGTATTTTTGTTCGTATCACCCATTGATTCTTAAAGAATATAACACATTTTTATTTTACCTTTATTTAACTCGGCAAGTCAGTTAAGAACAAATTCTTATTTTCAATGACGGCCTAGGAACAGTGGGTTAACTGCCTTGTTCAGGGGGCAGAATGACAGATTTGTACTTTTTCAGCTCGGGGATTTGAACTTGCATCCTTTTGGTTACTAATCCACCGCTCCAACCTCTAGGCTACCCTGCCGCCCCACATAAAAGCCTCATGAGCTTAGTTCATCTGTCGTGAACCCATCAGAACCCACAATATAAGCATTTTTTACACCGTTGTTTATAAACAATGCAATTGTAAACAAATACTGTATAGCTTCAAAAACATGGTTAAAACTATCATGTTCATATCATGGATGGTCAGTCATTGCATCCATAGCTCTGTCTATAAATGGTTACGTTAATCCATCCCCATCCCCCAGCTGTTTATTGAAACAGTGGTGGAGTGACAGCTTTGTTATTGTTTGAACTGCAGATTGATCCTTGAAAATGGTAGGTAGGTAGAGACATGTACAATATGGCCACAGATAGAACAACGAGACAGATATTTCACAGGATGTATAAAATGTGAGGCATCTAGTTGGCGTTTCCACTCACTACCAAATATGGTGATGCGAGGAAACCCAGTGGCCGGCAGTGGGGAGAAGATGGTGCGAGATGGAGATCCGGGTTCGATCCTGGGCTGTATCACAACCGGCTGTGATCTGGAGTCCCATAGGGTGGCGCACAATTGACCCAAGGTAGTCTGGGTTAGGGTAGGGTTATACTTGGCTCATCGCTCTCTAGTGACTCCTTGTGGAGGGCCGGGCGCCTGAAGGCTGACCTCAGTCGTCAGTTGAACGGTGTTTCCTCTGACACATTGGTGCGTCTGGCTTCCGGGTTTAGCGGGCGTGTGTTAAGGAGCGCGGTTTGAAGGGTCATGTTTTGGAGGACGCATGACTCAACCTTCGCCTCCCGAGCCCCTTTGGGGAGTTGCAGCGATGAGACAAGCTTTAAAAAGGGTGTAAAATACCAAAAAAAGGAGTGCAAGGGCGAATTAAGTTAATGCGCACTTCACCAAGTTCGCTCACATAAATATGCTAATATACGCTAGAACGCGCCAATAGGATCTCACCAGCTCGTCCTTGGCTCTGCCCCTCCTCCTTGCTCCTTCTGCCCACTATGATTTACTTGCTCCCGTTGGAAACGGCTGTGGTCGATCTTCGGTTAGTTGATTTCTGAATAGAGAAATATTTTTTTTTAGAGATGCACTATGTAGAAATCACTCTGCTATTTCCTGGTTGATAAAATATTAATAGTTAGCCGAATTTTCAGTCTGTGACAAAATAAGAAAGTATAGTGTAGAGAATCACCATGTACCATCTAAACCGCTGTGAAATATATTCTCCATAACTAAAAATGTTGTATTTTCAGCATAATGGGAAGCATAGAAATTTAGCACATAGAATCTCCCTTCCACTTTCTTCCATTCTCCTCTTCATCCCCCCTCTTCATCTACCTCTTCGTCCCTCTCTTCATCCCCCTCTTCATTCCCCTCTTCATTCCCCTCTTCATTCCCCTCTTCATCCCCCTCTTCATTCCCCTCTTCATTCCCCTCTTCATTCCCCTCTTCATTCCCCTCTTCATCCCCCTCTTCATCCCCCTCTTCATCTACCTCTTCATCCACCTCTTCATCCCCCTCTTCATCTACCTATTCACACCCCTCTTCATCCCCCTCTTCATTCCACTCTTCACCTACCTCTTCATCTACCTCTTCATCCCCCTCTTCATTCCCCTCTTCATTCCCCTCTTCATTCCCCTCTTCATCTACCTCTTCATCTACCTCTTCACACCCCTCTTCATCCCCCTCTTCATTCCCCTCTTCATCCCTCTCTTCACCTACCTCTTCATCCCCCTCTTCATCTACCTCTCCATCTACCTATAATTAAAAACACTCAAACAATCTCTCATTCAATCCATAACACAGAATATCTGTATTGTGGTCAATTCCACTCCGACATTGCTCGTACTAATATTTATATATTTCTTAATTCCATTCTTTTACTTTTAGATGTGTGTGCATTGTTGTGAATTGTTAGATGCTACTGCACTGTTGGAGCTAGGAACACAAGCATTTAGTTAGATACTACTGCACTGTTGGAGCTAGGAACACAAGCATTTAGTTAGATACTACTCCACTGTTGGAGCTAGGAACACAAGCATTTAGTTAGATACTACTGCACTGTTGGAGCTAGGAACACAAGCATTTAGTTAGATACTACTGCAATGTTGGAGCTAGGAACACAAGCATTTTGCTACACCTGCAATAACATCTGCTAAATATGTGTATGTGACCAATACAATTTGATATGATGTGACTTGTTGCACAGATCACATTTAAAGGTAATTTCCGATTGAGCCGACGTGTGCAGCATTTAACCGTGAACGCAGTATCCCGTGTCCGCGGGAACATTACCTGTAATTGTCAATCACGCTATAGATGGGTTAGCTGACAACGTCACAAAAACAATGTTCTGGATGGCCAGACTGCTGAAGTCAGCATGCTGTTGTGATTCTGGATGGCCAGACTGCTGAAGTCAGCGTGTTGTTGTGATTCTGGATGGCCAGACTGCTGAAGTCAGGGTGTTGTTGTGATTCTGGATGGCCAGACTGCTGAAGTCAGGGTGCTGTTGTGATTCTGGATGGCCAGACTGCTGAAGTCAGCGTGCTGTTGTGATTCTGGATGGCCAGACTTCTGAAGTCAGCGTGTTGTTGTGATTCTGCATGGCCAGACTGCTGAAGTCAGCGTGCTGTTGTGATTCTGGATGGCCAGACTGCTGAAGTCAGCGTGTTGTTGTGAATCTGGATGGCCAGACTGCTGAAGTCAGCGTGTTGTTGTGATTCTGGATGGCCAGACTGCTGAAGTCAGCGTGTTGTTGTGGTTCTGGATGGCCAGACTGCTGAAGTCAGGGTGTTGTTGTGATTCTGGATGGCCAGACTGCTGAAGTCAGCGTGCTGTTGTGATTATGGATGGCCAGACTGCTGAAGTCAGCGTGTTGTTGTGATTATGGATGGCCAGACTGCTGAAGTCAGCGTGTTGTTGTGATTCTGGATGGCCAGACTGCTGCAGTCAGTGTGTTGTTGTGATTCTGGATGGCCAGACTGCTGAAGTCAGCGTGTTGTTGTGATTCTGGATGGCCAGACTGCTGAAGTCAGCGTGCTGTTGTGATTCTGGATGGCCAGACTGCTGAAGTCAGCGTTGTGATTCTGGATGGCCAGACTGCTGAAGTCAGCGTGCTGTTGTGATTCTGGATGGCCAGACTGCTGAAGTCAGGGTGCTGTTGTGATTCTGGATGGCCAGACTGCTGAGGTCAGCGTGCTGTTGTGATTCTGGATGGCCAGACTGCTGAAGTCAGCGTTGTGATTCTGGATGGCCAGACTGCTGAAGTCAGCGTTGTGATTCTGGATGGCCAGACTACTGAAGTCAGGGTGTTGTTGTGATTCTGGATGGCCAGACTGCTGAAGTCAGGGTGCTGTTGTGATTCTGGATGGACAGACTGCTAGCAACAATGACAAGAACCTGCCATGTGGGTCATTTCATCTCCTTCTTGATACCATGTCTTGTTTTGAGGTGTTTTGACATATGTCATGTCTATGCTAATGTGGCTAAAATTCACTAGCTAACCAACAACTGTAACAATGTATTTGAGAGACAACAAGTGGTCATTATGCAATTGTTATATATTTGTTCAATTAACATCGGAGACTAAATATAGCTTACGTTATCAACAAATCGAAGCCAACCCCATTTGTTTTGCCTGGGTGGCCAGACTGCTGTTACGCACAGTTTTGTTGCTAAACAACCAACCCGTCTACGAAGCGACTCTTCAGCGCTACAGATTGAATTGAGACCTCTCTCTCTCTCTCTCTCTCTCTCTCTCCCTCTCTCTCTCTCTCTCTCTCTCTCTCTCTCTCTCTCTCTCTCTCTCTCTCTCTCTCTCTCTCTCTCTCTCTCTCTCTCCCTCCCTCTCTCTCTCTCTCTCGCTCTGTCTCCTACTAAAAATGTCCTCCAAATTGATTTTACATTTCGTTTTTTTCATATTTCATTATCTTAGGTCGTTGAGTGGAAGCAGCAGGCAGGATCAGGACAAGGGCAGAGCAGTGCATTATAGATAATATCTCTATGTCCTGACCTTCCACTATGGTTATGATGACAGCAGAGAGACGTGTGTGTGTGCTTGCATTCATGCTTGCGTTGTGAGTGTGTGAGAGAGGTTTATTGTGAGGCAAATGAGAAAGAGACGTAAGGTAACTACTGCCTTTTAAAAACAGACTTCCTTCCCTCTTCTGCTGATGCTGCTGCTAAATGCCATTCTATCCATTCACTGTTCTCTACCTGTCCTCTACCTGTCCTCTACCTGTCCTCTCTCTCTATTAGCATCATAATTACCAGAAACCCCGACTGTACCCCTGCATGTGTTGTTGTTGTTGTTGTGGTTTAGATCTATGGTGTTTCCCGTGCTGAGATAATAAGTGGTTATATCTACGGGATTAAAATCCTGCTGAGAGAGAGAAGCCTCTGTAAACATCCTCATCACTCACTCCCAGGGAGGGAGAGAGAGGTAGGTGGGAGGAAGGGAGGAAGGGGAATGAGAGGGAATGAGAGAGAGAGGGAGGTGTAAGGGAGGGAGGGGAGAGAGAGAGGGAGGTGAACGGGAGGGAGGGGAGAGAGAGAGGGAGGTGAAAGGGAGGGAGGGGAGAGAGGTGAAAAGTGAGGGAGAGAGTGAGAGGGAGAGGGGGAGGGGGAGAGAGGGAGGTGTAAGGGAGGGAGGGGAGAGAGAGAGGGAGGTGAAAGAGAGGGAGGGGAGAGAGAGAGGGAGGTGAAAGGGAGGGAGGGGAGAGAAAGAGGGAGGTGAAAGGGAGGGAGGGGAGAGAGAGAGGGAGGTGAAAGGGAGGGAGGGGAGAGAGGTGAAAAGTGAGGGAGAGAGTGAGAGGGAGAGGGGGAGGGGGAGAGAGGGAGGTGTAAGGGAGGGAGGGGAGAGAGAGAGGGAGGTGAAAGAGAGGGAGGGGAGAGAGAGAGGGAGGTGAAAGGGAGGGAGGGGAGAGAGAGAGGGAGGTGAAAGAGAGGGAGGGGAGAGAGAGAGGGAGGTGAAAGGGAGGGAGGGGAGAGAGAGAGGGAGGTGAAAGAGAGGGAGGGGAGAGAGAGGTGGAAAGTGAGGGAGAGAGAGAGTGAGAGGGGGGGAGAGAGGGAGGTGAAAGGGAGAGAGGGGAGAGAGAGAGGGAGGTGAAAGGGAGAGAGAGCGTGAGAGGGGGGGAGAGGGAGGTGAAAGGGAGAGAGGGGAGAGAGAGAGGGAGGTGAAAGGGAGAGAGGGGAGAGAGAGGGAGGTGAAAGGGAGAGAGAGAGTGAGAGGGGGGGGAGAGGGAGGTGAAAGGGAGAGAGGGGAGAGAGAGAGGGAGGTGAAAGGGAGAGAGAGAGTGAGAGGGGGGGGGGAGGGAGGTGAAAGGGAGAGAGAGAGTGAGAGGGGGGGGGGAGGGAGGTGAAAGGGAGAGAGAGAGTGAGAGGGGGGGGAGAGGGAGGTGAAAGGGAGAGAGGGGAGGGAGAGAAACATTCAACTGAAAGGTGTCTTCCACATTTAACCACATTAACCTGTTCTGAATCAGAATAAAGGGATGGTGGGAGACAGAGGGATACATGTACATTTAACCTGTTCTGAATCAGAATAAAGGGATGGCCAGACTGCTGAAGTCAGGGTGTTGTTGTGATTCTGGATGGCCAGACTGCTGAAGTCAGTGTGTTGTTATCCAGAGTGACTTACAGAAGCAATTAGGGTTAAGTGCCTTGCTCAAGGGCACATGGACAGATGTTTCACCTTGTTGGGTTTGGGATTCGAACCATCGACCTTTTGGTAACAGGCCCAATGCTCCAACTACTAGGCAGTAGGGGGCGCTAGAGAGAGGTAGAGAGAGGTAGAGAGAGGTAGAGAGAGGTAGAGAGAGGTAGAGAGAGGTAGAGAGAGGTAGAGAGAGGTAGAGAGAGGTAGAGAGAGAGATAAGTATTTTTGCAGCCAAGTACTTATGACAGTAACAAAATCACACAAGCCAACAACTTGTACACACAAGAAAAATAATTTCATCTGACATTTCAAGAATGTTATTGTTGTTTTGTATTAGGATCCCCATTATCTCCTGCTGAAGCAGCAGCTACTCTTCCTGGGGTTTATTAAGTATCTCCATTATCTCCTGCTGAAGCAGCAGCTACTCTTCCTGGGGTTTATTATGGATCCCCATTATCTCCTGCTGAAGCAGCAGCTACTCTTCCTGGGGTTTATTAATGACCTCCATTATCTCCTGCTGAAGCAGCAGCTACTCTTCCTGGGGTTTATTAAGGATCTCCATTATCTCCTGCTGAAGCAGCAGCTACTCTTCCTGGTGTTTATTAATGACCTCCATTATCTCCTGCTGAAGCAGCAGCTACTCTTCCTGGTGTTTATTAATGACCTCCATTATCTCCTGCTGAAGCAGCAGCTACTCTTCCTGGTGTTTATTAATGACCTCCATTATCTCCTGCTGAAGCAGCAGCTACTCTTCCTAGGGTTTATTAATGACCTCCATTATCTCCTGCTGAAGCAGCAGCTACTCTTCCTGGGGTTTATTAAGGAACTCCATTATCTCCTGCTGAAGCAGCAGCTACTCTTCCTGGGGTTTATTAAGGATCTCCATTATCTCCTGCTGAAGCAGCAGCTATTCTTCCTGGGGTTTATTAAGGATCTCCATTATCTCCTGCTGAAGCAGCAGCTACTCTTCCCGGGGTCCACACAACACATAAAACAAGACATAAATCAGAACATGAATAGACAATAAGAACTCAAGGACAGAACTACATCGATTTAAAATAAGAATACAGGTTGCAATATGTCCGTTTTTGTCGACCTGACCAAATTCACATAGAAATGTGACTTATAGATCTGTCATTCTCATTGAAAGCAAGTTTACGAAGTTGAATATATTATCTATGTGCACTATTTCTATGCTTCGCATTCTTAAGTTTCATTTTTCCGTCTTGTATTTTTGGTTTTTGTTCACCAGCTTCAAACAGCTTGAAAATACAATATTTGTTGGTTATTGGAAGGATATTTCACAGCAGTTAGCTTGTTTAGTCACATGAACTGAAATTAGATCGAACTATTAGAATTTTAGCAAAGGAAACGGAGAAGCGATTTCTGCACCTATTCAACATTCCATGTATCATATACTGAATATCATCACTAACGTTGGCAGCAATACTGCAGCCACTCCTTTCTTCTCATACGTTGTAATCCTTTGCTCTACTGTCACAATTGCTTTCTCTAAGCAGACCCTTATCCTAATCGCACAGCACCAATGTTCTGTAAACACCGGAGAGAATCTCACAACACCAGGAAGTCACACAGAGGTTCACACAATTCCATCTGACGTCAAACACTATGAACATTCGAGTCTAGTGACCCTCAACTTTGCACAAGCAGACACTGGGAGAGTCATGTGTTTTACAGAAAGGAAACATGCTGACATTAATATTCATGCACAGTCCCTTTCCCAGAGCAGCACACTAGCTTCGCCCAACTCCTAGAAAAGGACCTTGGAACCTATGGCGTTTCACCTCAGCTAGATTCCTAGTCTGTTCACAGGAGATGAACAAAACATCAATACCAATACGAAGCTCGAACGAAGTCCTTCACTCCCTCATGTGCTTTAACAGAACGATAAAAGGTTCTATAGTGACACTGAGAAAACAGAGAGTACTATTAGTCTGGACCAGTGGTCCCTAACCTTTTAACCATGACTAAACCCCCCCCCCCCCCCCCCTGTTGTGTTCCGGTCGAATTGGACCAATTTACAAGTTTTCTCTCTGAAAAACATAGTTTATTTAATCTGATTGTCATAAGGTTCCATGACTTTGTCCACACAGGGCATATGAACACACAAAATGCATTTTGATGTTTTTCATAATATTTTGGGTGTTTTATTTAACTTTTGTACACTTGTGGTGTTCCCGGGCCCAAAAGTGACCGGTCATTAGAAATGAATGGGTGAGACTACGACTAGTGTATAACATTGAGTTCAGACACAAGCCCATTCATCAGATAAACACACTGCCTCTCCCAGACCCCCACATGCATGTGTGTTTGAGCACACACACACACACACACACACACACACACACACACACACACACACACACACACCTCACTCCCCTTCTTGGATTCCATGGCAACCCCCACGGGAACCACACCTGTTGGCATTCTCACAAACAATCGCAACATTGTTTCAATAATTTATAGCAGCTCTGGTATATAAAAGGTTTTTTGAAGTCTTGCTCACAATTCATTCTGTGGCAGCACAATGAACAAATGATATACTGTATGTGAGGCTCTTGATCATATCTTTGATCATGACACTGGTGAGGAGGAGAAAGGCCAGGAAACTGACAGTGAAGATGCATTAGAGGAGGAAGTGTCAGAAGTTGAAGACAACACAGAATATGATTCAGACCAAGAGACAACTGATGTAACAATCCAGTGATGAGGAAGAGGGTCCTGCTGAGGTTGTTGTTACATTCCGGGTCAAAGAATGAGAGTTTGTCCTGGTCTTCATCCCCACCTGAGAGGAGAGGTCGGCTGTCCTGCTGTTATCAGGATGACCCCAGGGCCAACGAGATACGCCATATCCCGGGTTGATGACATAAAATCCTGTTTTCGAACTGGTCCTGACAGAGTCAATCGAAACTATAGTGATAAACATGACCAACTTGGAGGGGAGACGTGTTTACGAAGACAACTGGAGGAGGTGGACCAGACAGACGTCCAAGCATACGTGGGTCTCTTGATTTTGGCTGGTGTGTACAGATCCAGAAACTAATCTACCACCAGTTTATGGGATACAGAGTCTGGTCGGGGCAGTTTTTTGTGCCACTAAGTCACTCCAGACATTTCACGTGTAGTCACGGGTGATTTGCTTCGACAACCGTGATACAAGACCAGGCCGCCGTTAACAAGTCAAGCTGGCAGCGATCACAGAGGTTTGGCACAAGTGGGTGGAGCGCCTTCCACTCATCTATAACCCAAGTCCAGTCATCACAGTGGATGAGCATCTGGTAGCTTTTAGGGGACGCTGCCCAGTCAAACAGTTCATGCCAAGCAAACCGTCTAAATATAGAATAAAGATATGGGCAGCATGTGATGCCAGGACAAGTTATGCCTGGAACATGCAGGTTTACACCGGGAAACCTGCTGACAGTGTTCCTGAATGGAACCAGGGAAACCTGCTGACGGTGTTCCCGAAAGGAACCAGGGAAAACTGCTGACGATGTTCCCGAAAGGAACCAGGGAAACCTGCTGACGATGTTCCTGAAAGGAACCAGGGAAACCTGCTGACGATGTTCCTGAAAGGAACCAGGGAAACCTGCTGAAGGTGTTCCCGAAAGGAACCATGGAAACCTGCTGACGGTGTTCCTGAAAGGAACCAGGGATACCTGCTGACGGTGTTCCTGAAAGGAACCAGGGAAACCTGCTGACGGTGTTCCTAAAAGGAACCAGAGAAACCTGCTGACGGTGTTCCTGAAAGGAACCAGGGAAACCTGCTGACGGTGTTCCTGAAAGGATCCAGAGAAACCTGCTGACGGTGTTCCTGAAAGGAACCAGGGAAACCTGCTGACGGTGTTCCTGAAAGGAACCAGGGAAACCTGCTGACGGTGTTCCTGAAAGGAACCAGGGAAACCTGCTGACGGTGTTCCTGAAAGGAATCAGAGAAACCTGCTGACGGTGTTCCTGAAAGGAACCAGGGAAACCTGCAGACGGTGTTCCTGAAAGGAACCAGGGAAACCTGCTGACGGTGTTCCTGAAAGGATCCAGGGAAACCTGCTGACAGTGTTCCTGAAAGGAACCAGAGAAACCTGCTGACGGTGTTCCTGAAAGGAACCAGGGAAACCTGCAGACGGTGTTCCTGGAAGGAACCAGGGAAACCTGCTGACGGTGTTCCTGAAAGGAACCAGGGAAACCTGCTGACGGTGTTCCCGAAAGGAACCAGGGAAACCTGCTGACGGTGTTCCCGAAAGGAACCAGGGAAACCTGCTGACGGTGTTCCTGAAAGGAACCAGGGAAACCTGCTGACGGTGTTCCTGAAAGGAACCAGGGAAACCTGCTGACAGTGTTCCTGAAAGGAACTAGGGAAACCTGCTGACAGTGTTCCTGAAAGGAACCAGGGAAACCTTCTGACGGTGTTCCTGAAAGGAACCAGGGAAACCTGCTGACAGTGTACCCGAAAGGAACCAGGGAAACCTGCTGACAGTGTACCCGAAAGGAACCAGGGGAAGCCGGTGACAGTGTTCCTGAAAGGAACCAGAGAAACCTGCTGACGGTGTTCCTGAAAGGAACCAGGGAAACCTGCAGACGGTGTTCCTGGAAGGAACCAGGGAAACCTGCTGACGGTGTTCCTGAAAGGAACCAGGGAAACCTGCTGACGGTGTTCCCGAAAGGAACCAGGGAAACCTGCTGACGGTGTTCCCGAAAGGAACCAGGGAAACCTGCTGACGGTGTTCCTGAAAGGAACCAGGGAAACCTGCTGACGGTGTTCCTGAAAGGAACCAGGGAAACCTGCTGACAGTGTTCCTGAAAGGAACTAGGGAAACCTGCTGACAGTGTTCCTGAAAGGAACCAGGGAAACCTTCTGACGGTGTTCCTGAAAGGAACCAGGGAAACCTGCTGACAGTGTACCCGAAAGGAACCAGGGAAACCTGCTGACAGTGTACCCGAAAGGAACCAGGGGAAGCAAGTGGTGTTGGAAATGACTGCAGGTCTCCAGGGACACAACATAACATTTTCTTCACAGCATGTGGTCTTGGTCAGGAGCTGCTCCCCTCCAAACAAAATGGTCACAAGGAAGGAACAAGCCTGAGTTACTCACCATATATTTGCAAGGCACATACAACAACCACCACGTATTGTCCAACATGTGCATGAGAACACACAAAATGTAACCACTATTTGATTGACAGATTGTGAACATTTAGTTGTTTTTGACATTGTTGCTAATACTGTTGTTGTTACTGTTGTCCTTTAATGTGTTCAGACATTACATTTGTAATATGGTAAAGTTTTCATGTGTAGTTTTGGGCCTATGTCCTTTCTTTACTAATACAATCATACTGGTCTGTTTTGACTGGGAACACAACAGATGGTATTTAGTGACAATATTTAAAAAATTTGAAATGGTTTCAAAAAAAAAAATCTTGTTAAACTTTGACACTTTGTCGTCTGTGATAAATAGCACAATATGTTTTATCAGAGATTTTTGTCAAAGTCAAAATAATCCATACATTATGCTTTTTTTTTTACTCAAAAACAAGTTGTATGAGCTCAGGTCAATGAGGCCTGCAGGCCATAAATAGCAAATAGAAGTTCAAAACTTGTAATGTTCACAAGAACTTAAGTTGATAAAAAGATCTAACACAATATTAGGTGATAATATATGTATTATTATGGATTTAATAAAAACTGTTCTGTAAGAATGAGGTTTGTGCAGTAGGCCTAATACATTATCACAGCATATTGGCTATACGCCTGGTCTGGCAATATTACTCTTCGCAGACCATATTATATTTCAAAAGTTTGAGCTTTGATCACGAAATAGATAAGTTGATGTGGCACTTTTACATTTTTAAAATTGTTTTATTTAATCTTTATTTAACCAGGTAGGCCAGTTGAGAACAAGTTCTCATTTACAACTGCGACCTGGCCAAGATAAAGTAAAGCAGTGCGACCATAAACAACAACACAGAGTTACACATGGGATAAACAAACGTACAGTCAATAACACAATAGAATATCTTTATACAGTGTGTGCAAATGGAATAAGGAGGTAAGGCAATAAATAGGCCATAGTAGCAAAGTAAATACAATTTAGCAGATTAACACTGGAGTGATAGATGTGCAGATGATGATGTGCAAGTAGAGATACTGGTATGCAAAAGAGCAACAAAGTAAATAAAAACAATATGGATGAGGTAGGTAGTTGGATGGGCTATTTACAGATGGGTTGTGTACAGCTGCGGTGATCGGGGAGCTGCTCAGATAGCTGATGCTTAAAACCTGTTATGGCTGCAGGGGGCGTATTGGAAAAACTGGAAAATATGTGCCAATTTTCAAACGGCCTCTTAATCAATTTTTGCTCTTACAATATGCATATTAATATTAATATTGGATAGAAAACAATCTCTAGTTTCTAAAACCGTTCTAATTTTTTCTCTGAGTGGTACAGAAGTCATTTGGCAGCACTTTCCCTGACCAAGAAATCTATGCTCGCTTCAACGTTATGCCTATACATGGTCATTATACGTAAGACCCTACGTACACTCCGTACGCCTTGCTCTGGGTGTCAAGAGGGTATGAGAGAAGAAATTTAGTGATCATCTTGTTCAGAGGTTGAATAAGAGCTATTTCTTTGACGTGACCGACCACTTCCGGAAGTCTGAAGCGCGCGACTTGGGAGTGATATTGCGTTCTGTTTTGCTGCTGTTTTGGACGGGAACAATCTCCGGCTGGGTTTTTATTTGATAAATGAGACCATATCATCGTAATGTATGTTTTTTCAATATAGTTTAATCAGATTATTTGAATTTTTTTCGGGAGTTTTGCCGTGTTCCGTTCTCTGACTTTTTTTACGTTGGACAAATCCGTGCCAGTCGACCAGTGCCAATGCTAAGTGAGAAGGGAAAGTTGCCATCCTGACTCCAAACAACGACTCATCTGGACAAAGGACACCCTGATCAACATTCTGATGAAAGATCAGCCAAAGTAAGACCCAATTTATAATGTTATTTCATATATCTGTCGTGCATGTCAACTGGTCGCGGGTGCCCAAGTGTGTCTGGCTATTGTGGCTATGCTAACATAGCGCTACATTTTGTTTTCGCTGTAAAACATTTAATAAATCGGAAATATTGTCTGGAATCACAAGAATCCTGTCTTTCAATTGCTGCACAGTATGTATTTCTCAGATATGTTTTATGATGAGTAATTAGTTATTTGACGTTGGTGTCTGTAAATGTTATGGCTGCTTTCGGTGCAATTTCTGATTGTAGCTGAAATGTAATTTATGATTTATACCATAAATATGCACATTTTTCAAAAAAAACATATGCTATACAATAAATATGTTATCAGACTGTCATCTTATGAAGTTGTTTCTTGGTTAGTGGCTATATATATCTTTATTTGGTCGAATTAGTGATAGCTAGTGACGGAGTAAAAAACTGATGGAGTTAGAAAAGTGCTCTCTTTTGCTGACGTGGTTAGCTAATAGATTTACATATTTTGTCTTCCCTGTAAAACATTTTAAAAATCGGACATGTTGGCTTGATTCACAAGATGTCTACCTTTCATATGCTGTATTGGACTTGTTAATGTGTGAAAGTTAAATATTTTAACAAACTAGATTTTGAATTTCGCGCCCTGCACTTGAGCTGGATGTTGTCATAAGTGTACCTGTGTCGGGATTGCAGCCCAAACAAGTTAAAGTTAGTGAGGGAGATATAAGTCTACAACTTCAACGATTTTTGCAATTCGTTCCAGTCATTGGCAGCAGAGAACTGGAAGGAAAGGCGGCCAAAGAGGGTGTTGGCTTTGGGGATGACAAGTGAGATATACTTGCTGGAGCGTGTGCTACGGGTGGGTGTTGTTATGGTGACCAATGAGCTTTGATACGACTTGCGAGGCACAGCTGAGCATAAATTGAAATGATTTGTAAATAATTACATTTTTTATTTTACTGGACTTGCCATGGTGCTTTCAAGAAAACTGGGAACCCCCCGCAAAAATGTTTTTAAATAAAAAATACAACCTTGGTTTCCGACTTGGATGACTGTTCAAAACTATTTTTCCCATTCGGATCTCGTTATTTTCAAAGTTCCCAATTGTCTTAAACGCACTGAAGTCAGAAGTCTGACATTTCCAAATTCTGATTGCCCAGTTGTTTTGAACATGGCATTAGTCGAGAGAGAGAGAGAGAGAGAGAGAGAGAGAGAGAGAGAGAGAGAGAGAGAGAGAGAGAGAGAGAGAGAGAGAGAGAGAGAGAGAGAGAGAGAGAGAGAGAGAGAGAGAGAGAGACTCTCACAGTGCCTGCTCTATCCTTCTGACCAGAGAAAGGGGACACCGCCTTCCATCTGCCTCATGAACAAATGTTGTTCCTCAATATTAAAATAGACACGACAACCTGCTAATAATAATAAAAATGCAGGGATATCGATACACTTGGCTAAGCATTCATTGCAGTTACAGCGGGAGCGGAAGTAGGGAGAAGCGCATTTTAGGTTTTGTAATGGTGTTGATTAAAAACAGTGTTGACAGTGCTGAATAAAACCTTAAACATGAACTCACTCATAAAAACAGCAGCTCCTTGCTGTATTAGTTGACTGTCTCTCTCTGGTCCTGGTTTTACTGTATCTCAAGTAGGATATAATCAAACGGTGGCTGGGAATGTGGAAGCTGTAGCTTACGGTGATTTGGAGGTATCCGACACTAGATTTAGCCACACATCTCCCGTTCCGCCAGGTAGGGAGAATTTGTCTTTTCAGACAACTTAAAGGGTTTAAAATGGGAACCTTTTGCCTACCTGGTGCGCAGGGCTTCTGAATCAAGTGCACCTACGGTCACAACAGGGCTTCTGAATCAAATGCACCTACGGTCACAACAGGGCTTCTGAATCAAATGCACCTATGGTCACAACAGGGCTTCTGAATCAAGTGCACCTACGGTCACAACAGGGCTTCTGAATCAAGTGCACCTACGGTCACAACAGGGCTTCTGAATCAAATGCACCTACGGTCACAACAGGGCTTCTGAATCAAATGCACCTACGGTCACAACAGGGCTTCTGAATCAAGTGTACCTACTGCCAACAGGGCTTCTGAATCAAGTGCACCTACGGTCACAACAGGGCTTCTGAATCAAGTGTACCTACTGCCAACAGGGCTTCTGAATCAAGTGCACCTACGGTCAACAGGGCTTCTGAATCAAGTGCACCTACCGCCAACAGGGCTTCTGAATCAAGTGCACCTACGGCCAACAGGGCTTCTGAATCAAGTGCACCTACGGTCAACAGGGCTTCTGAATCAAGTTGACACCTTTGATAAAGATGAGCAAAAATGACTGTATAGAACAAATAATGATATTGTATGTTAAAAATAAATTATATTATTTTACAGTAATACAATTGCTCAGAGAAAAATATTTAGTTTAATTAACAAGTAATATATTTTTCTTCAAAAAGGTAGGGGTCAAAATGATTGACACCACTGTTTCGAACACCTTTCAATACCTCACCTAATGGCACAAAGCCTTTTTCTAAAATGATTTATGAGTTCTAGAACACATTCGGAGGGATCTTAGAACATTCCTCCATACAGAATCTTTCCAGATTCTTAATATCCTTCGTCTGCACTTCTGGATTGCCCTCTTCAATTCAAACCACAGGTTTTTAATGGGTTTCAAGTCCGGAGACTGAAAATGTTGACTTTTGTGACCAATTAACTATTTCTTTGTGGATTTTGATGTTGTCTTGGGAAATTTTCTTGTTGGAATATCCACTTGCGGCCAAGTTCCACTTGGGGTTTCTTTTCTGCTCATGTATTCTCATTTGAACGTCAAACCCACCACTGGTATGTGTAGCCATACAGCTGAATATTCATGTCATTTAACAAATGTAAATGCCTGGAGATTGCTAAACAGAATCGGCACATGGATTGGAACCAGTGTTTTAGTCAGATTAAGTTAAAAAACAGAGCTCTTTGGCAACGCACACCAGTGGTGGGTTTGGTGTCGAAATGACAATGCATGAGCAGAAAAGAAACCCCATACCTACTGTAAAATATGGTGGTGGATCTTTGATGTTACGGGGCTGTTTTGCTTCCACTGGTGTTGAGGCCCCTTTCCATCAGACATTTCAATACGCTCTCCCTCACTGCTCCAACAACCGTACAACAGAGCAAATGATCGTCACCACTCTGAAGCTGACAACATCCCCTGCTCTCTGGGTCGTTAGGAGGTCATGCGGCAAGCGGGGGTGGCAACCAAACAGACGCTCTCATGACCTTTTCTGTCTGCTATCTAAGTGCCGACAGCCAGACGGAAGAAAACAAGTTTTACGACCACCGGGTGTTCCAGAGTGCACCATCTGTCTCCATGGCAACCGGCTCCTCTACAATGTTCCGTGGTTTATAGTCCCAGTCGGTATTAGATGGAACGTCGTGGTTACCTGGGTTACCCCATTGGCTCACAGCAAAAACTTTTTCAAGTTGCAATTTTTTTGTTGTCTGCTTGTTTTAGTCAATTACAAAATTACATTTAAGAAAAGTACATCATGTCTTAAGATCACTTTTCAACATTGTCTGATCCGGAGAGTTCTCACTACTTAAACAAAAAAAACGTACTATTGTAGAGCTTCCAAGACCAACAACACAAACTGACTATAAAGCTACAAGTAGTGAGTGGAGTAACAAACGGACTGTACTAATAAACAAGTTACATGTCTTACCTGTGATTAAATGTTTTCCACATAAATAGATACGTGTAGCCTACTGGGACACCGGGTCCCCACAATATCCACGCTGAATACCTGAAGCAACCGGGCTCTTCTTGCAGGCTCTATTTCCCTATGTGGGAACATTAGAAACACTACGTCGGGATTGTTGACCTGGTTACACAGAAGCTTTTCGGCATGTTTTGTTATTTCTGTAAAACAAGAAATCAACGACAAAGTTCGCTCATTAAAATGGGGGTCAATGGGAAAGACTGTTTGTTTTCCCCAATTTTTGTGCGTGGTCGAGGGGAATTCCATATTATTATGTGAATATCGACTGGGATTTCTTCCTTCGTAAGTTGCCCTTTCTCTCTCTGCTAGCTCTGTCTGCATCCATCAAACAAGGATTCATCCTGATCTGATCTGAAGAGGAGCACTACAACGCCTTTTCCCCCTCAGGAGAATGAAAAGGTTCGGCATGGGTCCCCAGATCCTCAAAAGGTTCTACAGCTGCACCATCGAGAGCATCCTGACCGGTTGCATCACCGCCTGGTATGGCAACTGCTCGGCATCTGACCGTAAGGTGCTACAGAGGGTAGTGTGTATGGCCCAGTACATCACTGGAGCCAAGCTTCCTGACATCCAGGACCTATATAATAGGCGGTGTCAGAGGAAAACCCCCAAAATGGTCATAGACTGTTTTCTCTGTTACCGCACGGTATGTGGTACCGGAGCACCAAGTCCAGAACCAAAAGGCTCCTTAACAGCTTCTACCAATCCATAAGACTGCTGAACAATTAATGGCCACCCGGACTATTTACATTGACACCCCTCTCTCCATTTGTTTTGTACATTGTTGCTACTCGCTGTTTATTATCTCTACATAGTCACTTCCCCCCTACCTACATGTACAAATTACGTCGACTAACCTGTATCCCCGCACACTGACTCGGTACCGGTACCCCCTGTATATAGCCTCGCTATTATTATGTTATTGTGTTTTTATAATATAATTTTTTTACTTTTGTTTATTTGGTAAATATTTTCTTAACTCTTCTTGAACTGCACTGTTGGTTAAGAGCTTGTAAGTAAGCATTTCACGGTAAGGTACCTGTTGTATTCAGCATTTCACGGTAAGGTCTACACGTATTGTATTCGGCGCATGTGACAAATAAAGTTGGATTTGATCTGATTTGAGGTCTTTGTGAAACATACCTTTCATTCCAAGCCTTTCTTAAGTGCGAAACAAACTCCTGAAAGTTAGTGAAGTCTGTGGTGGTTGTGGTTAGTGTACTTGGGTACTTTCTTTCACCGGGACAACACACACCACACTAACAGCTCCTTTTGACTGTTATCACCCTCCTCCTCCTCTTCCTCCCCTCCACCTCCTCCACCTCCTCGTCCCCCTCCCCCTTCCCTCCCCTCCATCTCCTCCACCCCCTCCACCTCCCCCTCCCCTCCACCCCCTCCACCTCCACCTCCTCCTCCCCCTCCACTTCCACCTCCTCCTCCCCCTCCAATTCCTCCACCTCCACTTCCTCCTCCTCCTCCTCCACCTCCTCCTCCTCCTCCCCCTCCACTTCCACCTCCTCCTCCCCATCCCCTTCACCTCCTCCTCTGACTCCTCCTCCCTCTCCCCTCCTCCTCCCCTCCACCTCCTCCCCCTCCTCCTCCCCCCCTCCCCCTCCACCTCTCCCTCCCCCACCTCCCCCTCCCCTTCACATCCTCCTCCACCTCCTCCTCCCCCTCCACCTCCACTTCCTCCTCCACTTCCACCTCCTCCTCCCCCTCCCCTTCACCTCCCCCTCCGACTCCTCCGACTCCTCCTCCCCCTCCCCTCTAGGATTTTTGTCCTAGAATTATTACAGTGCTGTCTAATTTAAACCATCAATATGACATTGTCATAATATATTGACATGGAGATGAAACTATGATGAGTACAGCCTAGCTGTTGAAACTGTCAAGCCCTGGACATAGAGAGGTTTTTATTCTCTGTTTTGGTTAGGCCAGGGTGTGACTAGGGTGGGCATTCTAGTTTCTTTATTTCTATGTTGGTGTGGTACCCAATCAGAGGCAGCTGTCTATCGTTGTCTCTGATTGGTGATCATATATAAGTTGTCCTTTTTCGTTTTGGGTTTTGTGGGTAGTTATTTTCTGTTTAGTGTCTGCACCTGACAGAATTGTTTTCGTTTTTTTTCTCTTTGTTATTTTGTTCGGGTGTTTTTTGATTAATAAAACATCATGAACACTTACCACCCTGCGTTTTGGTCCATGCATTACCGACAAGAGCCGTGACAGAAACGTTGGTTTAACTGTCACGTTCTGACCTTTGTTCCTTTGTCATGTCTTTATTTTAGTTTGGTCAGGGCCTGAGTTGGGGTGGGCATTCTATGTTGTTTTTTCTATGTTTTGTTCTATTGTCCTTTTCTATGTGTTTGGCCTAGTATGGTTCTCAATCAGAGGCAGGTGTCAGTCGTTGTCTCTGATTGGGAGCCATATTTAGATAGCCTGTTTTTCATTATTTTCTGTGTAGTGGATGTCCCCTTACAGAACTGTTCCGTTTCGTTCTCCTTTGTTATTTTGTTTAGTGTTCTATCTTTAATAAATATAATGATGAACATTTACCACGCTGCGCTTTGGTCCTCACCTCATTCCAACGACGAGCGTTACATTAATAAATGATTGCATCGGCTTGTGCTTTTCTTTACCATTATATATTGATAACATTAGAAAACCTTGGCTTTTTCCAAAAAGCACACTACTTAGTGCATAGCACCCTACTTAACGCATAGCACACTACTTAGTGCATAGCACTGTCCCCTATTTTGCCCTCTGATTAGAGTCCCTATTTCTCCCTCTGTTTTCCGCTTCTGTCCTTGTCGGATCCTTGTTTGATGTTTGCTGTTCTGTGTCCTTGTTCCGCCCTGTCGTGTTTTTGCCTTCTTCAGATGCTGCGTGTGAGCAGGTGTCTATGTCAGCTACGGCCTGTGCCTTCCCGAAGCGACCTGCAGTCTGTGGCCGCGTCTCCAGTCGTTCCTCTCTACTGACGAGAGGATTTCAGTTTTCCTGTTTTGGATTTACCTAAGATAATATCCAGGAGTATCGGTTTTTGTTTAAGACTGGAATAAAGACTCTGTTTCTATTAAGTCGCTTTTGGGTCCTCATTCACCAGCATAACAGAAGGATCCGACCAAGAATGGACCTAGCGACTACGGATTCTCGCAACACTGCCGTCGAGTTCCAGGGAGCAATGCTCGGCAGACACGAGCAGGAATTGTCTGCTGCTCGTCATGCCGTTGAGACCCTGGCCGCTCAGGTCTCCGACCTCTCAGGACAGTTTCAGAGTCTTCGTCTCGTGCCACCAGCTACTTCCTGGTCTTCCGAGTCTCCGGAACCTAGGGTTAATAACCCACCATGTTACTCTGGGCAGCCCACTGAGTGTCGCTCCTTTCTCACCCAGTGTGATATTGTGTTCTCTCTCCAGCCCAACACATACTCAAGAGAGAGAGCTCGGATCGCTTACGTCATATCACTCCTTACTGGTCGGGCTCGGGAGTGGGGCACAGCTATCTGGGAGGCAAGGGCTGAGTGTTCTAACGATTATCAGAACTTTAAAGAGGAGATGATACGGGTTTTTGATCGTTCAGTTTTTGGGAAGGAGGCTTCCAGGGCCCTGGCTTCCCTATGTCAAGGTGATCGATCCATAACGGATTACTCTATAGAGTTTCGCACTCTTGCTGCCTCCAGTGACTGGAACGAGCCGGCGTTGCTCGCTCGTTTTCTGGAGGGACTCCACGCTGAGGTTAAGGATGAGATTCTCTCCCGGGAGGTTCCTTCCAGCGTGGACTCTTTGATTGCACTCGCCATCCGCATAGAACGACGGGTAGATCTTCGTCACCGAGCTCGTGGAAGAGAGCTCGCGTTAACGGTGTTCCCCCTCTCCGCATCTCAACCATCTCCTCCCACCGGCTCAGAGACTGAGCCCATGCAGCTGGGAGGTATTCGCATCTCGACTAAGGAGAGGGAACGGAGAATCACCAACCGCCTTTGCCTCTATTGCGGTTCTGCTGGACATTTTGTCATGTCATGTCCAGTAAAAGCCAGAGCTCATCAGTAAGCGGAGGGCTACTGGTGAGCGCTACTACTCAGGTCTCTCCATCAAGATCCTGTACTACCTTGTCGGTCCATCTACGCTGGACCGGTTCGGCTGCTTCCTGCAGTGCCTTGATAGACTCTGGGGCTGAGGGTTGTTTTATGGACGAAGCATGGGCTCGGAAACATGACATTCCTCTCAGACAGTTAGGGAAGCCCACGCCCATGTTCGCCTTAGATGGTAGTCTTCTCCCCAGTATCAGATGTGAGACACTACCTTTAACCCTCACAGTATCTGGTAACCACAGTGAGACCATTTCCTTTTTGATTTTTCGTTCACCTTTTACACCTGTTGTTTTGGGTCATCCCTGGCTAGTATGTCATAATCCTTCTATTAATTGGTCTAGTAATTCTATCCTATCCTGGAACGTTTCTTGTCATGTGAAGTGTTTAATGTCTGCTATCCCTCCTGTTTCTTCTGTCCCCTCTTCTCAGGAGGAACCTGGTGATTTGACAGGAGTGCCGGAGGAATATCATGATCTGCGCACGGTCTTCAGTCGGTCCAGAGCCAACTCTCTTCCTCCTCACCGGTCGTATGATTGTTGTATTGATCTCCTTCCGGGGACCACTCCCCCTCGGGGTAGACTATACTCTCTGTCGGCTCCCGAACGTAAGGCTCTCGAGGATTATCTGTCTGTTTCTCTCGACGCCGGTACCGTGGTGCCTTCTTCCTCTCCCGCCGGAGCGGGGTTTTTTTTGTTAAGAAGAAGGACGGTACTCTGCGCCCCTGCGTGGATTATCGAGGGCTGAATGACATAACGGTTAAGAATCGGTATCCGCTTCCCCTTATGTCGTCAGCCTTCGAGATTCTGCAGGGAGCCAGGTTCTTTACTAAGTTGGACCTTCGTAACGCTTACCATCTCGTGCGCATCAGAGAGGGGGACGAGTGGAAGACGGCGTTTAACACTCCGTTAGGGCATTTTGAATACCGGGTTCTGCCGTTCGGTCTCGCTAATGCTCCAGCTGTCTTTCAGGCATTAGTTAATGATGTACTGAGAGACATGCTGAACATCTTTGTTTTCGTTTACCTTGACGATATCCTGATTTTTTCACCGTCACTCGAGATTCATGTTCAGCACGTTCGACGTGTACTCCAGCGCCTTTTAGAGAATTGTCTCTACGTGAAGGCTGAGAAGTGCGCCTTTCATGTCTCCTCTGTCACATTTCTCGGTTCTGTTATTTCCGCTGAGGGCATTCAGATGGATCCCGCTAAGGTCCAGGCTGTCAGCGATTGGCCCGTTCCTAAGTCACGTGTCGAGTTGCAGCGCTTTCTCGGTTTCGCTAATTTCTATCGGCGTTTCATTCGTAATTTCGGTCAAGTGGCTGCCCCTCTCACAGCTCTGACTTCTGTCAAGACGTGCTTTAAGTGGTCCGGTTCCGCCCAGGGAGCTTTTGATCTCCTCAAGAAGCGTTTTACATCCGCTCCTATCCTTGTTACTCCTGACGTCACTAAACAATTCATTGTCGAGGTTGACGCTTCAGAGGTGGGCGTGGGAGCCATTCTGTCCCAGCGCTTCCATTCTGACGATAAGGTCCATCCTTGCGCTTATTTTTCTCATCGCCTGTCGCCATCGGAACGCAACTATGATGTGGGTAACCGCGAACTGCTCGCCATCCGCTTAGCCATAGGCGAATGGCGACAGTGGTTGGAGGGGGCGACCGTTCCTTTTGTCGTTTGGACTGACCATAAGAACCTTGAGTACATCCGTTCTGCCAAACGACTTAATGCACGTCAAGCTCGTTGGGCGTTGTTTTTCGCTCGTTTCGAGTTCGTGATTTCTTATCGCCCGGGAAATAAGAACACCAAGCCTGATGCCTTATCCCGTCTCTTTAGTTCTTCTGTGGCTTCTACCGACCCCGAGGGGATTCTCCCTGAAGGGCGTGTTGTCGGGTTGACTGTCTGGGGAATTGAGAGACAGGTAAAGCAAGCACTCACTCACACTGCGTCGCCGCGCGCTTGTCCTAGTAACCTTCTGTTCGTTCCTGTCTCTACTCGTCTGGCTGTTCTTCAGTGGGCTCACTCTGCCAAGTTAGCTGGCCACCCCGGCGTTCAGGGTACGCTTGCTTCTATTCGCCAGCGGTTTTGGTGGCCTACTCAGGAGCGTGACACGCGCCGTTTCGTGGCTGCTTGTTCGGACTGCGCGCAGACTAAGTCAGGTAACTCTCCTCCTGCCGGTCGTCTCAGACCGCTTCCCATTCCTTCTCGACCATGGTCTCACATCGCCTTAGACTTTATTACCGGTCTGCCTTCGTCTGCGGGGAAGACTGTGATTCTTACGGTTGTCGATAGGTTCTCTAAGGCGGCACATTTCATTCCCCTCGCTAAGCTTCCTTCCGCTAAGGAGACGGCACAAATCATCATTGAGAATGTGTTCAGAATTCATGGCCTCCCGTTAGACGCCGTTTCAGACAGAGGCCCGCAATTCACGTCACCGTTTTGGAGGGAGTTCTGTCGTTTGATTGGTGCTTCCGTCAGTCTCTCTTCCGGGTTTCATCCCCAGTCTAACGGTCAAGCAGAAAGGGCCAATCAGTCGATTGGTCGCATATTACGCAGCCTTTCTTTTCGAAACCCTGCGTCTTGGGCAGAACAGCTCCCCTGGGCAGAATACGCTCACAACTCGCTTCCTTCGTCTGCTACCGGGCTATCTCCGTTTCAGAGTAGTCTTGGGTACCAGCCTCCTCTGTTCTCGTCCCAGCTCGCCGAGTCCAGCGTTCCCTCCGCTCAGGCTTTTGTCCAACGTTGTGAGCGCACCTGGAGGAGGGTCAGGTCTGCACTTTGCCGTTACAGGGCGCAGACTGTGAGAGCCGCCAATAAACGTAGGATTAAGAGTCCTAGGTATTGTCGCGGTCAGAGAGTGTGGCTTTCCACTCGTAACCTTCCCCTTACGACAGCTTCTCGCAAGTTGACTCCGCGGTTCATTGGTCCGTTCCGTGTCTCTCAGGTCGTCAATCCTGTCGCTGTGCGACTGCTTCTTCCGCGACATCTTCGTCGCGTCCACCCTGTCTTCCATGTCTCCTGTGTCAAACCTTTTCTTCGCGCCCCCGTTCGTCTTCCCTCCCCCCCCCCCCGTCCTTGTCGAGGGCGCACCTATTTACAAGGTACGGAAGATCATGGACATGCGTTCTCGGGGACGTGGTCACCAGTACTTAGTGGATTGGGAGGGTTACGGTCCTGAGGAGAGGAGTTGGGTTCCATCTCGGGACGTGCTGGACCGTTCGTTGATTGATGATTTCCTCCGTTGCCGCCAGGGTTCCTCCTCGAGTGCGCCAGGAGGCGCTCGGTGAGTGGGGGGGTACTGTCATGTTTTGTCATTGATTATCATGTCTTGTCCCTGTGCTTCCCTTCTATTCGTTTCCCTCTGCTGGTCTTATTAGGTTCTTTCCCTCTTTCTATCCCTCTCTCTCCCTCCCTCTCTCCCTCTCTCGCTCTCTCTCTCTATCGTTCCGTTCCTGCTCCCAGCTGTTCCTCATTCTCCTAACTACCTCATTTACTCTTTCACACCTGTCCCCTATTTTGCCCTCTGATTAGTCCCTATTTCCCCCTCTGTTTTCCGCTTCTGTCCTTGTCGGATCCTTGTTTGATGTTTGCTGTTCTGTGTCCTTGTTCCGCCCTGTCGTGTTTTTGCCTTCTTCAGATGCTGCGTGTGAGCAGGTGTCTATGTCAGCTACGGCCTGTGCCTTCCCGAAGCGACCTGCAGTCTGTGGCCGCGTCTCCAGTCGTTCCTCTCTACTGACGAGAGGATTTCAGTTTTCCTGTTTTGGATTTACCTAAGATAATATCCAGGAGTATCGGTTTTTGTTTAAGACTGGAATAAAGACTCTGTTTCTATTAAGTCGCTTTTGGGTCCTCATTCACCAGCATAACACTTAGTGCATAGCACCCTACTTAGTGCATAGCACCCTACTCAACGCATAGCACCCTACTTAGTGCATAGCACCCTACTTAGTGCATACGTAGTGCATAGCACTCTACTTAGTGCCTAGCACCCTACTTAGTGCATAGCACCCTACTTAGTGCATAGCACCCTACTTAACGCATAGCACCCTACTTAGTGCATAGCACCCTACTTAGTGCATACGTAGTGCATAGCACTCTACTTAGTGCATAGCACCCTACTTAGTGCATAGCACCCTACTTAGTGCATACGTAGTGCATAGCACTCTACTTAGTGCATACGTAGTGCATAGCACTCTACTTAGTGCATAGCACCCTACTTAGTGCATACGTAGTGCATAGCACTCTACTTAGTGCATAACACCCTACTTATTGCATACTTAGTGCATAGCACTCTACTTAGTGCATAACACCCTACTTATTGCATACTTAGTGCATAGCACTCTACTTAGTGCATAACACCCTACTTATTGCATACTTAGTGCATAGCACCCTACTTAGTGCATAGCACCCTACTTAGTGCATACGTAGTGCATAGCACTCTACTTAGTGCATACATAGTGCATAGCACTCTACTTAGTGCATAGCAACCTACTTAGTGCATAGCACTCTACTTAGTGCATAACACCCTACTTATTGCATACTTAGTGCATAGCACTCTACTTAGTGCATAGCACCCTACTTATTGCATAGTTAGTGCATAGCACTCTACTTAGTGCATAGCACTCGACTTAGTGCATCGCACTCTACTTAGTTCATAGAACTCTACTTAGTTCATAGCACCCTACTTAGTGCATACGTAGTGCATAGCACTCTACTTAGTGCATAGCACCCTACCTATTGCATACTTAGTGCATAGCACACTACTTAGTGCATAGCACCCTACTTAGTGGATAGCACCCTACTTATTGCATAGTTAGTGCATAGCACTCTACTTAGTGCATACCTCCCGGCTTAGTTCATAGCACCCGACTTAGTGCATCGCACTCTACTTAGTGCATACTTAGTGCATAGCACCCTACTCAGTTCATAGCACCCGACTTAGTGCATAGCACTCTACTTAGTGCATAGTTAGTGCATAGCACCCTACTTAGTGCATAGCACCCGACTTAGTGCATAGCACTCTACTTAGTGCATAGCACCCTACGTATTGCATAGCACTCTACTTAGTTCATAGCACTCTACTTAATGCATAGCACTCTACTTAGTTCATAGCACCCTGCTTAGTGCATAGCACCCTACTTAGTGCATAGCACTCTACTTAGTTCATAGCACTCTACTTAGTGCATAGCACTCTACTTAGTTCATAGCACCCTACCTAGTGCATAGCACCCTACCTAGCACCCTACATTTGACCAGGCCTATAGGGATCTAAAGGGCTGACATTGACTCTTCGAAGGACAGTGAATTCTGATCTTTTTGTTATTCATGTGGGGGTTGGTTTTGATGTTCCTTTTCTAGATCTGGTCACTTCCAATACATCAACACCAGCAGAAGAGACTAGAGGAAGACAGACATCACTCCCCCCCCCCCCCCCCCCCCTCCCGCCGCAGAGGTCACGACAGCAACACGATGTGTTAGTTACCAAGGGAACCGTAGCATTATGTATGCTTGGGTGACCATGTATGAGAGAGGGGAGGGGCTATTTGAGCTTCTGATTATAATCCTGATAGAACCTGGAGATAAATATTGCTGTTGTGTGGTTAAAGGCACTGGAACGCTCAACATAATACGAGCAAGAGACTTCCTTCGTCTGACGAAGCTCAGGATCTGTTGCCATTCTATTAATAGAACAGCTATGTATAATTACTGTTATCAGCAGAAATAGGAGCTAATGTTATGATTTTCCACAAGAGGCTCGATTTCAGCTCATAACCTTGCCCTGGATACAGTCCTCTGTACAACAGAACGTCTGGTCGTTTACCACCAGTCTTCACCTGTGCTAATGTACATTCAAGGATCTTTTCTCGGCTTACACGTTGTTGACACTAAAATCTAATGCTTGCATGGTAAATACAGGATCACGTCAACGTTTTAATCCCTCCCTTCCCTGTCTCCTTGGCAGTGCTTAATTTGTAAATCGGGAGGTGCCGGAACAAACAGTGAGCAAGAGAGGGAGGTTACCTGAGTTCTGAGGTTCCGGACCTGAGTTCTGAGGTTCCGGACCTGAGTTCTGAGGTTCCGGACCTGAGTTCTGAGGTTCCCGGACCTGAGTTCTGAGGTTCCCGGACCTGAGTTCTGAGGTTCCCGGACCTGAGTTCTGAGGTACCACACAAATGAGGTACCGAATGAAAAAAAAATAACACATCGTATTCGCATAGAGCCTTACAGAAGTGTATTTTAATTGAACAAGTCAGTTAGGAACAAATTCTATTTACAATGACAGCCTACCCCGGCCAAACCCGGATGACGCTGGGCCAATTGTGCGCCGCACTATGGGACTCCCAATCACGGCCTGATGTGATACAGACTGGATTTGAACCAGGGACTGTAGTGACACCTCTTGCACTGAGATGCAGTGCCTTAGACCGCTGCACCACTCGGGAGCCCTTTTTAAAAACTAATTTCATTGAATTTCGACGTCATTTCACATGACTGGAGACTTTGGCAGAATCTTTTGTCTAATAATACCACACAAATGATCGAAATGGCAAGCTACTTTGACGCTGACAAACTGAGAATCAGACCTTTAGTATAAACCACCTTGTTCTCGAATCCATCAATAGCCGAGTCCGAGGTGTGTGGAGACACATATTGTAGGCTACAATATTTAGGAAATTATAGACCTAAAACAAGCTTTTACAGGTTCACTGACTCACCCGATGATGCACAGCTCACTAGCTGGTGATGGACAATGCACTTGTGCTAAAAGCCTATCTCTCTCTTTTGTAAAACAATTTTTGAAAGTTGATGGAATATTTTGGAGGCCTACAGCATAGTCTGAAATAAATGATGAAGTGCAATACTTGAGACATGAGATTTCAGACGTATGTCTATCGGAGCAGAGAGGGAGGCGAGAGGATAGAAAGGGAATCTTAATTCTAGTTCTGTGAGAGATACTGGCGCGCTTCTCACACAGCCACCGCCACGCGTCGGCGAACGCTTTGGTATCAAACATATACTATGCCCACATACTCTAGTATAGCTGTGGGACTTACGCGTCTGAATTTCGTGAAGCCAATTTTTCAAGACATCAATGTACAGCAACATTTTTAGGTGTCACTGTAGAACACCTGCCATTCAAGGGTTTTTCTTTATATTTACTATATTCTACGTTGTAGAATAATAGTGAAGACATCGACACTATAAAATAACACATATGGAATCATGGAATCATGTAGTAACCAAAAAAGTATTTAACAAATCCAAATATGTTTTATATATATATTTATATATATATATATTTTTTTTTTACCGTTATTTTACCAGGTAAGTTGACTGAGAACACGTTCTCATTTGCAGCAACGACCTGGGGAATAGTTACAGGGGAGAGGAGGGGGATGAATGAGCCAATTGTAAACTGGGGATTATTAGGTGACCATGATGGTTTGAGGGCCAGATTGGGAATTTAGCCAGGACACCGGGGTTAACACCCCTACTCTTACGATAAGTGCCATGGGAACTTTAATGACCTCAGAGAGTCAGGACACCCGTTTAACGTCCCATCCGAAAGACGGCACCCTACACAGGGCAGTGTCCCCAATCACTGCCCTGGGGCATTGGGATATATATATATTTTTTTTTAGACCAGAGGAAAGCGTGCCTCCTACTGGCCCTCCAACACCACTTCCAGCAGCATCTGGTCTCCCATCCAGGGACTGACCAGGACCAACCCTGCTTAGCTTCAGAAGCAAGCCAGCAGTGGTATTGAGTTTCTTCAAATAGCCACCCATTGCCTTGATGACAGCTTTGCACACGCTTGGTATTCTCTCAACAAGCTTCATGAGGTAGTCACCTGGAATGCATTTCAATTAACAGGTGTGCCTTGTTAAAGGTTTTGTGGAATTTCTTTCCTCAGTTGTGTTGTGACAAGGTAGGGGTGCTATACAGAAGATAGCCCTATTTGGTAAAATACCAAGTCCGTATTATGGCAACAACAACTCAAAAAGAGCAATGACAGTCCATCATTACGTTAAGACGTGAAGGTCAGTCAATCTGGAAAATGTCAAGAACTTTGAAGGTTTCTTCAAGTGCAGTCGCAAAAACCATCAAGCGCTATGATGAAACTGGCTCTCATGAGGATCGCCACAATGTCGTTTGGGTCTTCCACCATTCAGTTTGATGCCTTGGAAAGAGTTCTCTTGAATCCCTCTCTGGCTGAGTTGTGTGTGTCGGCCTGGCCACTTCTGCCATTGCACTGAACACCCTCGCTTCCCTGGTGACTACCCCGTTTGCAGTAATAATTGTGCAATCTCTCTTTTGGAGTTCGAGTGACAATTCAGATAGTTCTTGATGTGCATCAAGCATGAGGCCTAGAGTGTTAACAAGCACATGGGAGGATATGCTCATGGCGAGGCCACTATAGTTTCTGACGGGTCACGTCGTCGCGGGAGGCATCCTCAGCTGATGTGGTGAAATACTTGTGAAGAACCAGGTCCATTTTTTCCCCACTACAGTTCTTAAACTGGATGCCACATCTAATGTCCTAAATCCAAAACGATTTGGCACAGCTGAACGTCTAAACTGTCTGTTCTCTCAGCTCCGTTCGTTTTTTGTTGTTGTTGTTGGATCCATTATAAAGCGTATATAGCTTGTCCATAAGTATTATTATTTTTTGAATGATTGATAGGTCCCATCTCTTTTAACCACATGGACTACTGTGAGCTCAAGCCTGTGTGCCCGAACAGTGCCAAAGAGTTATATTAAGGAAAGAGGTCCCTGGAACCTTGTTTCTACTCCTCTCTTGCGTCCCAGCATGACAGACGCTGATCATCACAGACGCTGATCATCACACATAATTCTAATGAGGGTTTTTGGAGAGAAAGTCCTCAGTAAACTTTATACCCTCTATTGTAGATAACAGATTACGAAGAAATCCTACAGTTCCCAGCAGATAAATCCTCCAGTTCCACAAGATCAACAAGAACGTTTGTTGGTATATATCTGCTAGATGAATTCTGATGTATACAGTCAACTACCATTTTATTTGGGCATTTTTAATTGTTCAGAAAACGTGGTGGGTACTCTCTTCATTCGCTGGACTTTATCCTGCTAACTGTTCCAAATGTCCGAACTGAATTTGGGTAAAAGGGCTTTTATGTATTCTGCGCCATTGTCACGATCGTCGTAATAACTGGACCAAAGCGTGATCTGAGTTCTACATCTTTTATTACTATGTGAAACTCAAAGCATAACAAAAACAATAAACGAACAAACGAAACGTGAAGAAAATGAAGTTGCTCACAGGCACTACACAAAAAAACAAGATCCCACAAAGCACAAAGGGGAAATAGCTGCCTAAATATGATCCCCAATCAGAGACAACGATAAACAGCTGTCTCTGATTGGGAACCATATCAGGCCAACATATAAATATAATTACCTAGATGACACACCCTAGTCACACCCCGACCTAACCAACATAGAGAATAAAAAGCTCTCTATGGTCAGGGCGTGACAGCCATCGTTTTGGAATGCCTTACAAAATACGTTTAAACTGGAAGAACTTGTCCCGATTGTTTTTTTTAATCACTGATGAACGGTTTTGAGACTGATTCCCTGACCTGTCAATGTTTTATAATTTGCTGTTTTATGATTTTGTTATACTTTGTTTTTTACTAGATTACTTGTAGTTTTTCATGTTGTACTTTTTCATGTTGTACTTTTTCATGTTGTACTTTTTAATGTTGTCTGTCTGTAATTGTGTAACGACTTGGTGCTGCCTATCTTAGCCAGGATGCTCTTGAATGAGCCCTTCCTGGGCCCTTCCTGGTAAAATAAAGGTAAAATAAAATATTTAAATTAGCCTCGGCTGATTTTGGGAGAGCACTTTCCAATGGTATTCGCATAATTTCAGATGAAATATGTTGCTCTATGATGGAGCAAGCAACAGTGGAACGGAGAATTCTCATCATGTCAAGTCCATGTAACTCCTGACAAAACTGTGAGCAGATCTGTGACATTTAGCTTCCTTGTAAGCTGTTCTGAAGACTTGCTGTAGTGTCTATGTTTTCATTTTGAGGTGTTAACTACAAACCTGTGTTAAGTTGTCCTCTCTAGCTTTGTCTACAATGCTCCCTTCTGCTAAATCGTCCTTGGTTTGGTTCAAAAACCTTTTTATCTGAAGGCTTTTTGTTGCTTTTTTATATTGGAGGCAGAGGATGTTATTCCACCCACTCTTTTGCTAGTTTCATCCCTTCAGTCTTTTCTGGGCAGAAACGTCCTACCTTTTTGCATGTGGTAAAGCCCAGCTTTGAAATTAGCTTGACAAGCCAGGGGTTTGCTTGGCCTTGAACTGAGCCTCCGTCCAAATTGTACCTGGTTCAGGGCACTTTGTCAGTGTATGTAACACCCCCCCCCCCCCCCCCCCCCCGAGTCTGACTCGCTAGTAGACCTAATTTCTGATTTGGCTTTCTCTCTCAAATTCAGTCGACTAGCCGAGGCTACTTGATGTGATTACATAGGGACCTCTTCACTAGCCTAGGCTACGTGATGTGATTACGTAGGGACCTCTTCACTAGCCTAGACTACGGGACATGATTACGTAGGGACCTCTTCACTAGCCGAGGCTACATGACGTGATTACGTAGGCACCTCTTCACTAGCTGACCATCACTGCCAAGACCTGTTTCTAGATCAGTTACTTACCTCGCCGATCCTCCCCATAACCTCTATGTACAAATAAGAGAGCAGTTCTGAGATCAGTGTGGAAGGATTAGCATGTTTCCATAGAAGGATCACCGGGCTTTTAAATTCTGTTTTTTTCTGGCTGGCGGGAGAAATAACCAGGAGGCAACTTTACTCTGATCACTTTTTGTGTTGTTGGTATGTTTACAGTGTAAACAGTGAACAGATTGTATTTATAATGCCCACGTGAGGTACGGAAACCGGGCAAATAGGTGCCCGGGAAAAAAACAAGGTCAAATCTGAGAGTTGCCGGATCCTGTTCCTCAAATGAAGCACTGCCTCTTGGTCTATTGAAGGGGTACGTCCCAAACGGCGCTACTTTTGACAAGACTAAAACACTATATAGGGAATAAAGGACATAACCAAGGACACAGATTGGTCTAAAATGACCAGATGATCAAAATAGCTGTCGATCATTGGCTAGCTCAATCAATCAGAGAACAACCCTGAGCCTATATCCCAAAACCGTACTCTATTCCCTGTGGGCCAATTGGGGCTCTGGTCAAACGTACTTCAAAAGGATAGGGTGCCATTTGGGATGAATTCTAAGTAGTAGAGGACTTGAAGCTGTTGTCTCTGTTCCTAACAGGGTTTTAGGTACTTGTCCAGCTGTGTATGTGTATGTGTGTGTGTGTGTGTGTGTGTGTGTGTGTGTGTGTGTGTGTGTGTGTGTGTGTGTGTGTGTGTGTGTGTGTGTGTGTGTGTGTGTGTTGATTTATTGCTTATCTGTTGTGACTCAAGGGGGTCTATAAGCATGTCTGGCTGCATATGAACTTTGTGTAACCCAAGACCCCTGTAGTACTAGAGACACCAGTCAGCTCTGTTTACATCTCACACACACACACACACACACACACACACACACACACACACACACACACACACACACACACACACACACACACACACACACACACACACACACACACACACACACACACACACACACACACACACACACACACACACACACACACACAGAGACACACACACACACACTCACACTGTTCATGTCCATATGAGAGCACTCCAATACCAAATGACCTTCTTCACATAATTAGGTCCCTTTATGGACTGTGTTGTACCTACAGTACACCCGTCCAGCTGTATTCATTTGACTCATCTCTAAATCCCCACATAATAACTCAGGTGTTCTTCTCTGTCCAACCATGTAAATACTCCACTGGGAGTGGTGGACCTACGACTCGTTGGTTAGATCAGTAACATAAGGGTACGTGCATGAGACAGACAGGCTGCAAGCAAAGAGTTTGTCTTTTATCAGTCTAATGGACTACAGTACCCTTGTACTACAGACTACTCTATTAGTGAACTGCACACTCCACTATTTCCAACTCAGAATGTAGAGAGAGAGAGAGAGAGAGAGAGAGAGAGAGAGAGAGAGAGAGAGAGAGAGAGAGAGAGAGAGAGAGAGAGAGAGAGAGAGAGAGAAGCCATCCTGGTAATATAATCCACCCTGGTAATATAATCCACCCTGGTAATATAATCCACCCTGGTAATATAATACACCCTGGTAATATAATCCAGTACAGCTTGTTTATACACTCTGAGTGGCGGCATGGGGGATGGGGACAGGGGATGTAAGATGCTGTGTGTGTGTGTGTGTGTGTGTGTGTGTGTGTGTGTGTGTGTGTGTGTGTGTGTGGATCTTCACTCTCCCCTCCGCAGGGAGATATAAACAAGTTGTTTTTGCCGCCACTCGCCTGCCAATTCAATTTGTTGTGTCGACCCGACGACACACACACAGACAAACACACGAGCGTTGCTGGTGCTCTGTTTGAGGAGAGACTCGTTGTAATTGCTTTTAAGGCCAAGGTTTGTTTGTTTCTTTGATTGTCGCTGTGCGTTTTATTTTAAACAACACAATAAAATTGTGCATTTCACTGTAAAGTCTACACCTGTTGTATTTCGGTGACAAAACAACATTTGATATAATTTTTAATTCTTCCAGAACAAAGGCACCAGAAAACATGGATTTGATATCTCCGTGCTGTTTCATTTGTAGTATTGATGTGGAATGGAGCTTGCAGTATATGTGCCCAGCTGCACTAGTGTGTATATATGGGGTACAGCGTGTGTACAGGTTATGGGGTTTGTATATGGGGTAAGGCGTATGTACAGGTTATGGGGTGTGTAAATGGGGTACAGCGTATGTACAGGTTATGGGGGCTGTATATGGGGTACAGTGTGTGTACAGGTTATGGGGTGTGAATGTGGGGTACAGTGTGTGTGGAGGTTATGGGGTGTGTATATGGGGTACAGTGTGTGTATGGGGTACAGGTTATGGGGTGTGTATGTGGGGTACAGTGTGTGTGCAGGTTACGGGGTGTGTATATGGGGTACAGTGTGTGTACAGGTTATGGGGTGTGTATATGGGGTACAGTGTGTGTATGGGGTACAGGTTATGGGGTGTGAATGTGGGGTACAGTGTGTGTATGGGGTACAGGTTATGGGGTGTGTATATGGGGTACAGTGTGTGTACAGGTTATGGGGTGTGTATATGGGGTACAGTGTGTGTACAGGTTATGGGGTGTGTATGTGGGGTACAGTGTGTGTACAGGTTATGGGGTGTGTATATGGGGTACAGTGTGTGTACAGGTTATGGGGTGTGTATGTGGGATACGGTGTGTGTACAGGTTATGGGGTGTGTATATGGGGTACAGTGTGTGTACAGGTTATGGGGTGTGTATGTGGGATACAGTGTGTGTATATGGGGCGGCAGGTAGTCTAGTGGTTAGAGCGTTGGACTAGTAACTGAAAGGTTGCTAGATCGAATCCCCGAGCTGACAAGGTAAAAATCTGTCGTTCTGCCCCTGAACAAGGAAGTTGTCCCCGGTAGGCTGTCATTGTAAATAAGAATTTGTTCTTAACTGACTTTCCTAGTTAAATAAAGATAAAAATATGATGTTTCTTGGGTTCTTTTCACTGGGTTGTGGCATGTTGTTTATGTGTGATAGTAAACGGTATGCTATTAAATCAGACAGAAGGAGTACTGACTTTCACCTGTTTGAAAAACCTTCAAAACGTTGTTTCATTCATCTTTCAGACAGTGACATTCCAGTAATTCCACTTAGGTAATATTAATAAGTACTAGCAGATTACGTACACCGACATTTGGAGAGGTTGTAATAATCAAAGTGAGTTCCTATTTTCTCCACACTAATCCCAAAACAGTAATCCCAAAACAGACTGCTATTTTTTTTTTGATAATTACAGTTCATTTGCATAGCAGCTTTTTTTCCCAAGGTACAATCCAGGTACTAAAATAACGATTAATCGTCATTTGAGTTATTATAATGTAGTTTTAAAAATGTTGAAGAAAATACACGTTTTGTCATATTTATAGTGCATTCAGACCCCTTGACTTTTCCCACATTTTATTATGTTACAGCCTTATTGTCATGCCTTTGGTCACGGTGTGATTTGGGTGGGCATTCTATGTTCTTTTTTCTATGTTTTGTATTTCTTTGTTTTGGCCGGGTGTGGTTCTCAATCAGGGACAGCTGACTATCGTTGTCTCTGATTGGGAACCATACTTAGGTAGCGTTTTCCCACATGGTTTTTGTGGGTAGTTGTTTTCTGTTTAGTGTTTTGCACCTGACAGGACTGTTTCGGTTTTGGTTATTCACTTTGTTATTTTTGTTTAGTGTTCAGTTTAAATACAAAGTCATGAACACTTACCACGCTGCGCTTTGGTCCGATTCCTCTTCATCCGACGACGACACCCGTTACACTTATCCTCAGGGATCGGACTCTTGTTTTCAATTTCCTCCTCAAATGACATACCCAAATCTAACTGCCTGTAGCTCAGGACCTGAAGCAAGGATATGCATATTCTTGATACCATTTGGAAGGAAACACTTTGAAGTTTGTGAAAATGTGAAATTAATGTGGTTGAATATAACATTAGATCTGGTAAAATATATATATTTTTAAAACATGTGTTTTCTATTTTTTGTTGCATCATCTTTGAAATGCAAAAGAAAGGCCATACAGTAACCTAGGACTCTGAGCATAATTTAGATGTCGCCCACAATATGGCAGTAGTGTGTAAGCAAAGTTTCAGACTGATACGTTCAAGGATGAGTGCTCTACAGTGGTTGCTCAACTAAACGTTTTGCGATTATGCTGCGGGATTTAGAGGTAATTTGTGGTTCATACCCTGCGTCACTGCTTCATTGCTCCAGACCACCACAAGGGGGAGCTAGAGCACTGATTATGCTTTTGGGTCCCAAGTTGCTAATATGTCTCTAACTGACAATGAATGGGTGACATAAACCAAATAGAAACTGTTAATTGTGGACGATTTCAAAATTGAATTTCAATTAACTGGATGCTAGGACGATGATGGTGATCAGAATTTAGAACAATAATCTAAGAACTGCGAATCGTCTGTCCTGCACACGTACACCCGGAAAAATACACTTTTTTTTTGTTACATTTCGTCAGTATTACTTACTAAAACTGTTGTTACACATAGGTTTTTAATTTCCAAGAGAAACTTAGACTACAATTAGGGTGTGGAAATGTTAGGATTATTTTGCTCTTACTGTAGTACTGTAGCCTACTCCCGATCAGTCAAGTTGTTCAGTGCCTGACTGGCGCAGAGGTTTAAGATGCAGCATCGCAGTATAGCTGCAGAGGCCGGTTCAATACCCCTGCTGCCCACGACCCATGAGGTGATGGTGGACTTTTTGTTTCTCTCCCTCTAAAAACAGAAGTAAATCATTTTAAATAACAAACTGCCATTATTTAGAAATTAGTAACAATGTCTCACTCCATGTTCAAGAATGAAAACTAAATCATCTCCAAAATATTGTTTTTTTTAAATAAGCCATCGAAAGTTGGTTGCAATTTCAGTTTAATCCACCAGAAAAGACAGAACAAATAATACAACAAATATTGTGGTTAAACTCAAATATACTAATTGATTAAAAGGGGGAAGTATTATTATTATTAATATTATTATTAACTTTATATTAATGAATTAATATAACGTTTTTCCACAAGCGTAGCAGGCTGTGAATTCCGCAAACAACATTTCTAGGATGGGCTATTAGCAGGACAATATATATTGGTCATGTTGATCATGTCTCCTGAGTAGCGAAGTGGTCCCTGGTTCAAATCCAGGCTGTGTCACATTCGACTGTGATTGGGAGTCCCGTAGGACAGAACTATAATAAATGAATTTAGAATGATATAAAAGCCCCTTAGGTATTCTCACCGATCAGATCCTAATGAAAAATGCCCTTTAGATATTAATGTAGAATCCTCCAATCCTCTAAATGTAATTATTGGCGGAGAGTCCCCAGCTAGTACAGCGGATCTGGGCTGATTCCGGCTGAGAGTCGGAGCACTCGGCTGAGAGTCAGACTCGGCCGACGTCATGTGGCCCGACTCTGGGCCGCCTGCGGCAGTATTACTTATGGCTGGAATGCGGGGATTGTTTTAGCTAATCCAAGTTTATCATTTCAAAAGGCTAATTGATCATTAGAAAACCTTTTTGCAATTATGTTAGCACAGCTGAAAACTGTGGGGCTGATAAAAGAAGCAATAAAACTGGCCTTCTGTAGACTATTTGAGTATCTGGAGCATCAGCATTTGTGGGTTCGATTACAGGCTCAAAATGGCCAGAAACAAAGAACTTTCTTCTGAAACTCGTCAGTCTATTCTCGTTCTTACAAATGAAGGCTATTCCATGTGAGAAATTGCCAAGAAACTGAAGATCTCGTACAACGGTGTGTACTACTCCCTTCACAGAACAGTGCAAACTGGCCCTAACCAGAATAGAAAGAGGAGTGGGAGGCCCCGGTGCACAACTGAGCAAGAGGACAAGTACATTAGAGTGTCTAGTTTGAGAAACAGACGCCTCGCAAGTCCACAATTGGCAGCTTCATTTAATTGAACTCGCAAAACACCAGTCTCAACGTCAACAGTGAAGAGGCGACTCCGGGATGCTGGCCTTCAAGGCAGAGTTCCCCTGTCCGTTGTCTGTGTTCTTTTGTTCTTAAGCTGCCACTTGAGGACTTGCAAGGCATCTGCCTCTCACCCAGTCTGAGCTACTGGCAGGCTCTGTAACGCTACATTGGCATAACCGGGCAGGGTAATTCATATACCATTTGTGATGTTTATGGGAAAACAAAACTGGGGGGCACAAATTCTATTTGGGGGGTCCATATTCAGCTTTTCCACCCCATAGAGCCAGCTCTGTTGGGTGGACTGAGGTCTGAAGCTTTGAAATTGCCATTTGGATTCATCACCCACCTGTAGCCTACCGTAGGTGTGAACTGTCACTCAGTGGTTCCCATCTCTGGAAACACAAACACACACACACACACCGTGACCAAAGTCCTGTACTCAATTAAATAATTAATTAGCATTTTAATTATAAACCGAAAGTCTTTAATTGCTCTGTGAAAGAAATCATGTTTCTGACTCTTCCCATCACTTTGAACCAGAGGGGAGAGAAATGTTTACAGAGGGTGCCAGAGATTTACAGAGGGAGCTAGAGATTTACAGAGGGTGCCAGAGATTTACAGAGGGTGCCAGAGTTTACAGAGGGAGCTAGAGATTTACAGAGGGTGCCAGAGATTTACAGAGGGTGCCAGAGATTTACAGAGGGAGCTAGAGATTTACAGAGGGTGCCAGATATTTACAGAGGGTGCCAGAGATTTACAGAGGGTGCCAGAGATTTACAGAGGGTGCCAGAGATTTACAGAGGGTGCCAGAGATTTACAGAGGGTGCCAGAGTTTTACAGAGGGAGCTAGAGATTTACAGAGGGTGCCAGAGATTTACAGAGGGTGCCAGAGATTTACAGAGGGTGCCAGAGATTTACAGAGGGTGCCAGAGATTTACAGAGGGTGCCAGAGTTTTACAAGGGTGCCAGAGGTTTACAGAGGGTGCCAGAGTTTTACAAGGGTGCCAGAGGTTTACAGAGGGTGCCATTTGGAATGCAGGCCAAGGGATACAGGATGGCAGAAGACTGAACCAACAAACAAAGGGAGAGAGAGAGAGAGAGAGAGAGGGGGAGGGATAGAGCAGGAACGAGACAGAAAAGGAGGGAAGAGCAGGAACGAGAGAGAGAGGGAGAGAGAGAGCAGGAATGAGAGAGAGGGAGAGAGAGCAGGAACGAGAGAGAGAAGGAAGGAAGAGCAGGAACGAGAGAGAGAGAGAGAGCGGGAGAGAGAGCGCAGGAACGAGAGAGAGAGAGCAGGAATGAGAGGGAGGGAGAGAGAGCAGGAACGAGAGAGAGAAGGAGGGAAGAGCAGGAACGAGAGAGGGGGAGAGAGAGCAGGAACGAGAGAAAGGGAGAGAGAGAGAGAAGGAAGGAAGAGCAGGAATGAGAGAGAGAGAGGGGGAGAGAGAGAGAGAGCAGGAACGAGAGAGAGAGAGCAGGAATGAGAGAGAGGGAGAGAGAGAGCAGGAACAAGAGAGAAGGAGAGAGAGCAGGAACGAGAGAGAGAGACAGAATGAGAGAGTGAGAGAGAACAATCATCCATTGAAACATCACATCATGTTACATTGTAGTCATTTATCAGATGCTCTAATCCAGAGGGATTTACCGTACAGTAGTGCATGCATTTATTTTCATACTTTTTCATATTGGTCCCCCATGGGAATCTAACCCAGAAGACTGGCACTGCAAGGGCCATGCATACCAACTGAGCCACAGCAGATATCAATCAACAGCCATCAAATACGCAGTGTGAACCAGCACGCTACCACACCCACACTGACCGAGCACACAGCCCTGTTACTACGTAATGACCGAGCACACAGCCCTGTTACTACATAATGACCCACCACACAGTCCTGTTACTACCTAATGACCCACCACACAGTCCTGTTACTACCTGATGACCGAGCACACAGCCCTGTTACTACATAATGACCCACCACACAGCCCTGTTACTACCTAATGACCCAGCACACAGCCCTGTTACAACATAATGACCCACCACACAGCCCTGTTACTACTATAGAATAACTATCTTCAAAGTAATGACTCGGGACGTCGGGTTTGATATGAAAGCTTCTTTTAGTAATAATTCTTGATCACGTTACATTTAACAACTTTAGATTCCACAAAGCAATGCTAAGATGCTAGCGCAAAGAGGCCAAACGTAATCACCTCTTAATTGCACTTAACTAGCGCGTTCACTCTCTACTTCCTGTCGCAAGGCATTCTGGAACTTGCAGTCAAAAGCGTAATTCAATACTAACCAATACAATTACATATGTAAATAACAGTAAAGAAATATCTTTAGATACAGCTCAATGAATTAACTTAAACATTAACTCTGTAACACATTAAAGTTACAACATCCTCCCCCCCGATGAACAACTGTGTTCATCTAGATCTCTAGGCAGTATATCAACTGAATAGGTCTCCTCAACAAAGTCCCTGAAACAGTACGAACTGAACATGATCTAACTAGGCCATCTCGGCCTGGAAACAGTTCCTCAATCTTTCCTAGTTTCCAGGTTTGTCTGGGTGTGTTATCTTCTCCAATGAGTACAACGTCACCCGCTTTCAGTGGGGTGGGCTGTGGTGTATCACAGCGGTGTGCTGACTTTAGATCCAGCAAGTAGTCTCTTCGCCAACTGTTCCAGAAACTGGTCACAAGTCTCTGCCTGTACTTCCATCTGCGTGTCATGTCCTCCTTGTTTAGCGTTGGGTGCTGAGTGTCAGCTGGAAATGGCTTTGGAGGCAAAGAGGTTAGTCGTTTACCCACCAGGAAGTGTGCTGGGGTCAGGGGTTGTGGTTCATCCACTTCATTGTGCACGAAGGTCAGAGGCCTAGAATTTAGAATAGCTTCAACCTCTGTCAGGACTGTGCACATCTCTTCAAAGTTGAGTGAAGCTCTCCCAAGAACCTTTCGCAGGCATGTTTTCACTGACCTGACAAGTCTTTCCCAGAATCCGCCCCACCAGGCTGCTCGCTCGGCGATGAACCTCCTGGCGATGCCCCTTTCTGAGAAGAAAGCCAAGAGTTGGGGCTCTTCGATTGCCTTCCACAGCTCTTTCAAGTCCTGATCAGCTCTCTTGAACGTTTTTGCATTGTCTGAGTAGATTACCTTGCATAATCCTCTCCTTGAGATTAATCTTTTTAGAGCTAAAAGGAATTTCTCTGTTGACTGATCTGAGACCAGTTCCAAATGCACTGCTCTGGTTACAGCACAAGTGAACAGTGCAATGTATGACTTCTTCACAGACCCATTTTCTTTCACATAGAGCGGTCCTGCAAAATCCACACCTGTGACTTCAAATGGTGGCGATTCCGTTATTCTGTCTTTTGGTAAAGGCGCAGTGACCTGCTGTCCGGCCCTTGCCTTGAATCTTTTACACACTATACATCTTGCCACTGTACTCTTGACTAGCTGCCTAGCACGCAAGATCCAGTATCGCTCCCTGATTTGTACTAGAGTGTCTCTTGCTCCAGAATGCATCACCTGCTCATGGTGGTACTGTATCAGCATTTCTGAGTATCTGTACTTGTTGGGCAGAACCCATGGGTGCTGCTCTCTGAATGTGAAGCTGGACTGTTGCAGTCTTCCTCCTACACTGAGTAGTTCGTGTTCGTCCAGGAACGGTTTCAGTTCTCTGATTTTACAGTCATTGTTTAGGCTTTTTCCTGCCTTCAGTATTTTGATCTCCTGTCCAAAACTCTGTTGTTGTGTTACCTTAATCCAGTACTTTTCTGCATCGAACAGTTCGTCAGCAGTCAGTTCACCTTGTATCTTTATGGTTGTACGAGCATTGGCTATGAATCTCTTTATCCAGGCGGTGACTCTGAACACTCTTTTCAGTTTGCTGTACCTTTCAAGCTCCAACACAGGTTCAGGGATGTCTGTGCTGTTTGCTGCGAGTTGTACAGAAACCTGGCAGCTGGACTTGAGTTCTATATTCACCTCTTCCGGAACCTTGTTATCATCAGTCTCTTCGGACTGATTGGGTGATATCAGAATTCTGGGTCCATTCCACCATAGCTCGCTCTGTATCAAGTTTCGAACAGTTTGTCCTCTTGTAGGAAGGTCAGCTGGATTAGTTTTCCCTTCAATATGTGACCATGACTCTGGATTGATCAAGGACTGGATCTCCGTCACTCTGTTCGCAACAAACTGTTTCCATTTCTGAGCTGAGCTGCAAATCCAATGCAGCACGATCATCGAGTCTGTCCACATTTTGATCTGTTTTTCTTCCATTTTCAGTGTGGTCATCAAGTTGTTTGCTAGTCTCGCTCCAATCACAGCTCCCATGAGCTCCAGGCGTGGCAGCGTCATTTTCTTGAGTGGGGCTACCCTGGACTTGGATGCGACTAGACTTGTTGTTTCCCTGTCTTGTGATTCACCTTGCAAGTAAGCTACTGCACTGTAAGCCCTTTCACTTGCATCACAGAACACGTGTAGTTTCAGGGTGTGGCTATTATGTGGCCGCATATCTGTTCTGTACCACCTTGGTATGGTGAGCTGGTGTAACTGGGGTAGTTCTGAACACCACTGTTGCCATTCTCGTGTCAGATCAGGTGGTAATTCTTCGTCCCAGCTGAGTCCCCTCTCCCACATTTCCTGGAACATGCACTTGATCCTGATGGTGAAGGGTGTCAGGAAACCAAGAGGGTCGAAGATACGTGCAGACGACTGCAGAACACTTCTCTTTGTGTTTTCCCTTTGCTTTAGAATGCTCAGTAGCGGCCTGAGGTCAAACACAAAGTCATCTGTTTCCGGTCTCCATACTAAACCTAAAACCTTCAACACTAATTCTTGTGTTTCTAGCGTCAACGGGTGGTCAGTTGTCGTACTCTCCTCCCATTTCGTTTTCAATTCAGGAGAATTGGTCATCCATTTGCAGAGGTCCATGCCTGCAATCGACAACATTCGCTTTGCAGTTGTCACAAGGTAAGCCTCTTCAACATTGCGTGAACTTGCAATGAAATCATCTACATAGAGTGACTCTCTCAGTATCTCTACAACTTCTGGTTGTTCTGTTTCATATTGTTTCAGGTGCTTCCTGATTGTAGCTGCCAGCAAAAATGGACTTGGGGAAGCTCCAAATACCACTCTTTTCATCCTCAGCACACGCAGCTCCTCTTCATTTTCTCCCCTTGGTGGGCCTGTGAGCCATAGAAATCTCACGGCGTCTCTGTCTCTCTCTGCTAGGGATATCTGCAGGAAAGCTTTCTTGATGTCTGCCATGAATGCGATCTCATGTAGTCTGAACTTTATCAGAACGCTAAGCAGATCCGGATTCAGGTTCGGTCCTGTGAGTAGACAGTCATTGAGGGATGGACAGCCATCTTCATGGGACGAGGCATCAAACACCACTCTCAGTTTTGTTGTCACCTTATCTTCTCGGAGTACTGCATGGTGAGGTAAGTAGTATTTTACGTTGTCTGCACTTGATGCGTTGTCCTTGGGCACGTCCTCTGCCATATCCTGTTGTAAGTAGTCCTCTACCACTTCATTGTATCTGCTGTACAACGTCACATCCTTCTTCAGTCTTTTCTTCAGACCTTCAAACCGTTTCTTGGCGATTCTATAGTTGTCTTTGAGTTCTGGCATTTCTCGTTTCCATGGCAACTCCACGTGGTATCGCCCATCTTTGAAGGTGGTTGTTTCCTCGTACCTCTGTAGAGCCTCGGTTTCCTCTGGGTTCTGTGTTTTCTCGCTTATAATACCCAGAGACTCAAGCTCCCAGAATGCATGCAGTTGTTTGGAGACTAGTGTGTCTTCATCAAGTGGGATGAACATGCAAGTTGCCTCGGCGACACTTGACATGAACACGGGTCCCTGCACCGACCATCCAAAGGTGCTCTCTAAAGCAACCAGCGTCTCCGTCAGTCGCTCCACTCTGCCTGATACTATCTGCCAGTAGTAGTCTGCTCCTATCAGGACAGAGAGTTCAGGATCATTGTCATCTCCTGGAAAGTCTGCGAGCTGCAGTCCCTTTCTATTGAGCTCATGTCGAATCTGTTCACCAGGAACCTTCATCACAGCTGTGCACACTTGTGGGGTTTCAATTGCCTCTATCTCTATTCTCTGCTGTTTGTCCCAGACATTCTCCAAGATGACTTTCACTGTGTTGCGTTGGGACGTTGCTGGGGCAGAGGAGCCAAACGTGTGAAGAGTGAGTGCCTCTTGTCTGATTACTGGTAGCTTCAAGCCCTTCACAAGGTTTTCATGTATGAAGCTTCTCTGACTGCCTCCATCTAGTAAGCAACGAGCTATCTTCCTGCCCGATGGGCCTTCTACCCATGCCTTTGCCGTTTGTAGCAACACAGTGTTCTGTCCATCTGGTTTCACCTTCACTGAATGGGGAATAACTGAGGAAACAACAGCATCTACAGAAACAGTAGGGGGTTGCACCTCACTCCTCTTACCGGTACACACAGCAATGTGATGTCTGCTTCCACATGTTGCACATGACACATCTTTGACTTTACAGAATTTTGCTGTGTGTTTCTGTCCTAAACATACAAAGCATCTTCCCATTTTCTTCAGTTTCTCTTTGCGTGCAGCAATATTGTGGTCAGGGCAGTTTTCTGATTTGTGGTCTGCACTGTCACAGAATAGACAGTTTTGTTCCTTCTGGCTGGCTGTATGCAGTGCTGCAGCAGAGGGCATGTTGGGTCTTTTTGTTTTCATTTCATTGGAGAAGCATGACTTGTTCCATGGTTTGCTCTCTTTCTGTTGGTTGCATGATCTTGTCATTTGTAGCGCTCTCTCCCTGCTCTGAACCTCCTTCTGTAGGAAACTGACAATCTCAGACACTTTCCATTCATCATCTACTCCCCTCTGACGACTATAGTCAAGAGCTATGTCCTCTGGAATCATCTGCTGTAAGATTGGGCATAGTAGGCTTCCATAGGTTTCTGACACTACACCCAGTGATTCCAGGCTCCTAATCTGAATTTCACATTCATCATATAGCTGCCTCAATGCATTTAGATCAGAGGATTTCTTCACAGGAGTGAGATTCAGCAGCTTTGACATATGAGCACTAATCACAAGATCTTTCCTTCCAAATCTGCTCTTGAGTAGAGCGATTGCATCATCATAGTTACTGTCTGTTAACATCAGTCCTGCTACTGCCTTTGCAGCTGGTCCAGTGAGATATGTTTTCAGATAGGTAAACTTCTCTTTATTACACAGTGAATCATTGTTGTGCATAGCGGTCTCATACTGACTCCAAAACTCCTGCCACATACTGACATCTCCATAGAATTTCTCAATAATCAACTTTGGTAGCCTTACTGATTGTCTCTGTGATCTGTTTGAGTTAGCGTCACTCACCCGTGCTGGTAGTGGATTGAGATCCTGGTTTTTCTTTATCACTCGTTGTGCACGGCTCTTAAGCATGATAACGCGCTCTTTGTAATCCTCCGTGCATGCAATCTCTGCCTCCAATCCGTCCAATGGGGTTAACTGTTCAATTCCACCATCAAGTTCAAACAAACTGTTCTCCTTAGCTAACAGCAATTCCAACAATGTACTCAAGTGATCGGTATCCGGATTTGACTGGGATATTTCCACGTCAATCTGATTCAAAATCCGTGTTGTGGCACCTCGAATGGTACCCCGCTTTCGTCTCATTCTTTCGGTTTCATTCCGACGTTCTTCCTCAGCCATTTCAGCCGCTTCTTCGTCGCAGCTCATATCCCGGGTTTCGGCACCAAAATATAGAATAACTATCTTCAAAGTAATGACTCGGGACGTCGGGTTTGATATGAAAGCTTCTTTTAGTAATAATTCTTGATCACGTTACATTTAACAACTTTAGATTCTACAAAGCAATGCTAAGATGCTAGCGCAAAGAGGCCAAACGTAATCACCTCTTAATTGCACTTAACTAGCGCGTTCACTCTCTACTTCCTGTCGCAAGGCATTCTGGAGCAAGAGACACTCTAGTACAAATCAGGGAGCGATACTGGATCTTGCGTGCTAGGCAGCTAGTCAAGAGTACAGTGGCAAGATGTATAGTGTGTAAAAGATTCAAGGCAAGGGCCGGACAGCAGGTCACTGCGCCTTTACCAAAAGACAGAATAACGGAATCGCCACCATTTGAAGTCACAGGTGTGGATTTTGCAGGACCGCTCTATGTGAAAGAAAATGGGTCTGTGAAGAAGTCATACATTGCACTGTTCACTTGTGCTGTAACCAGAGCAGTGCATTTGGAACTGGTCTCAGATCAGTCAACAGAGAAATTCAATACTAACCAATACAATTACATATGTAAATAACAGTAAAGAAATATCTTTAGATACAGCTCAATGAATTAACTTAAACATTAACTCTGTAACACATTAAAGTTACAACAACTACCTAATGACCGAGCACACAGCCCTGTTACTACCTAATGACCCACCACACAGCCCTGTTACTACATAATGACCCACCACACAGCCCTGTTACTACCTAATGACCCAGCACACAGCCCTGTTACTACATAATGACCCACCACACAGTCCTGTTACTACATAATGACCCACCACACAGCCCTGTTACTACCTAATGACCCAGCACACAGCCCTGTTACTACCCACTGACCCACCACACAGCCCTGTTACTACCTAATGACCCACCACACAGCCCTGTTACTACCTGATGACCCACCACACAGCCCTGTTACTACCTGATGACCCACCACACAGCCCTGTTACTACCTAATGACCCACCACACAGCCCTGTTACTACCTGATGACCCACCACACAGCCCTGTTACTACCTAATGACCCACCACACAGCCCTGTTACTACATAATGACCCAGCACACAGCCCTGTTACTAGATAATGACCCAGCACACAGTCCTGTTACTACATAATGACCCAGCACACAGTCCTGTTACTACATAATGACCCACCACACAGCCCTGTTACTACCCACTGACCGAGCACACAGCCCTGTTACTACGTAATGACCGAGCACACAGCCCTGTTACTACATAATGACCCAGCACACAGCCCTGTTACTACGTAATGACCGAGCACACAGCCCTGTTACTACATAATGACCCAGCACACAGCCCTGTTACTACATAATGACCGAGCACACAGCCCTGTTACTACGTAATGACCGAGCACACAGCCCTGTTACTAGATAATGACCCAGCACACAGCCCTGTTACTACATAATGACCCACCACACAGCCCTGTTACTACCTAATGACCCAGCACACAGCCCTGTTACTACATAATGACCCAGCACACAGCCCTGTTACTACATAATGACCCAGCACACAGCCTCATACTACCTAATGACCCAGCACACAGCCCTGTTACTACCTAATGACCCAGCACACAGCCCTGTTACTACCTAATGACCCAGCACACAGCCCTGTTACTACATAATGACCCGGCACACAGCCCTGTTACTACATAATGACCCGGCACACAGCCCTGTTACTACATAATGACCCAGCACACAGCCCTGTTACTACATAATGACCCTCTAGTGTTCTATCATTCTAATGACCCTCTAGTGTTCTATCATTCTAATGACCATCTAGTGTTCTATCATTCTAATGACCCTCTAGTGTTCTATCATTCTAATGACCCTCTAGTGTTCTATCATTCTAATGACCATCTAGTGTTCTATCATTCTAATGACCCTCTAGTGTTCTATCAATCTAACGACCCTCTATTGTTCTGTCATTCTAATGATCCTCTAGTGTTCTATCATTCTAATGATCCTCTAGTGTTTTATCATTCTAATGACCCTCTAGTGTTCTATCATTCTAATGACCCTCTAGTGTTCAATCATTCTAATGACCCTCTAGTGTTCTATCATTCTAATGATCCTCTAGTGTTCTATCATTCTAATGACCCTCTAGTGTTCAATCATTCTAATGACCCTCTAGTGTTCTATCATTCTAATGATCCTCTAGTGTTCTATCATTCTAATGACCCTCTAGTGTTCAATCATTCGAATGACCCTCTAGTGTTCAATCATTCGAATGACCCTCTAGTGTTCTATCATTCTAATGACCCTCTAGTGTTCTATCATTCTAATGATCCTCTAGTGTTCTATCATTCTAATGACCATCTAGTGTTCTATCATTCTAATGACCCTCTAGTGTTCTATCAATCTAACGACCCTCTATTGTTCTGTCATTCTAATGATCCTCTAGTGTTCTATCATTCTAATGATCCTCTAGTGTTTTATCATTCTAATGACCCTCTAGTGTTCTATCATTCTAATGACCCTCTAGTGTTCAATCATTCTAATGACCCTCTAGTGTTCTATCATTCTAATGATCCTCTAGTGTTCTATCATTCTAATGACCCTCTAGTGTTCAATCATTCTAATGACCCTCTAGTGTTCTATCATTCTAATGATCCTCTAGTGTTCTATCATTCTAATGACCCTCTAGTGTTCAATCATTCGAATGACCCTCTAGTGTTCAATCATTCGAATGACCCTCTAGTGTTCTATCATTCTAATGACCCTCTAGTGTTCTATCATTCTAATGATCCTCTAGTGTTCTATCATTCTAATGACCCTCTAGTGTTCTATCATTCTAATAACCCTCTAGTGTTCAATCATTCGAATGACCCTCTAGTGTTCTATCATTCTAATGACCCTCTAGTGTTCTATCATTCTAATGATCCTCTAGTGTTCTATCATTCTAATGACCCTCTAGTGTTCTATCATTCTAATAACCCTCTAGTGTTCTATCATTCTAATAACCCTCTAGTGTTCTATCATTCTAATGATCCTCTAGTGTTCTATCATTCTAATGACCCTCTAGTGTTCTATCATTCAAATCAAATCAAATCAAATCAAATTTTATTAGTCACATACACATGGTTAGCAGATGTTAATGCGAGTGTAGCGAAATGCTTGTGCTTCTAGTTCCGACAATGCAGTAATAACCAACAAGTAATCTAACCTAACAATTCCACAACTAGTACCTTATACACACACACAAGTGTAAAGGGATAAAGAATATGTACATAAAGATATATGAATGAGTGGTGGTACAGAACGGCATGGCAAGATGCAGTAGATGGTATAGAGTACGGTATATACATATGAGATGAGTACTGTAGGGTATGTAAACATAAAGTGGCATAGTTTAAAGTGGCTAGTGGTACATGTATTACATAAAGATGGCAAGATGCAGTAGATGATATAGAGTACAGTATATACATATGAGATGGGTAATGTAGGGTATGTAAACATTATATTAAGTGGCATTGTTTAAAGTGGCTAGTGGTACATTTTTACATAATTTCCATCAATTCCCATTTTTAAAGTGGCTGGAGTTGAGTCAGTATGTTGGCAGCGGCCGCTAAATGTTAGTGGTGGCTGTTTAACAGTCTGATGGCCTTGAGATAGAAGCTGTTTTTCAGTCTCTCGGTCCCTGCTTTGATGCACCTGTACTGACCTCGCCTTCTGGATGATAGCGGGGTGAACAGGCAGTGGCTTGGGTGGTTGTTGTCCTTGATGATCTTTATGGCCTTCCTGTGACATCGGGTGGTGTAGGTGTCCTGGAGGGCAGGTAGTTTGCCCCCGGTGGTGCGTTCTGCAGACCTCACTACCCTCTGGAGAGCCTTACGGTTGTGGGCGGAGCAGTTGCCGTACCAGGCGGTGATACAGCCCGACAGGATGCTCTCGATTGTGCATCTGTAGAAGTTTGTGAGTGCTTTTGGTGACAAGCCGAATTTCTTCAGCCTCCTGAGGTTGAAGAGGCGCTGCTGCGCCTTCTTCACAACGCTGTCTGTGTGGGTGGACCAATTCAGTTTGTCCGTGATGTGTACACCGAGGAACTTAAAACTTTCCACCTTCTCCACTATTGACCCGTCGATGTGGATAGGGGGGTGCTCCCTCTGCTGTTTCCTGAAGTCCACAATCATCTCCTTTGTTTTGTTGACGTTGAGTGTGAGGTTATTTTCCTGACACCACACTCCGAGGGCCCTCACCTCCTCCCTGTAGGCCGTCTCGTCGTTGTTGGTAATCAAGCCTACCACTGTAGTGTCATCCGCAAACTTGATGATTGAGTTGGAGGCGTGCATGGCCACGCAGTCGTGGGTGAACAGGGAGTACAGGAGAGGGCTCAGAACGCACCCTTGTGGGGCCCCAGTGTTGAGGATCAGCGGGGTGGAGATGTTGTTACCTACCCTCACCACCTGGGGGCGGCCCGTCAGGAAGTCCAGGACCCAGTTGCACAGGGCGGGGTCGAGACCCAGGGTCTCGAGCTTGATGACGAGTTTGGAGGGTACTATGGTGTTAAATGCTGAGCTGTAATCGATGAACAGCATTCTCACATGGGTATTCCTCTTGTCCAGATGGGTTAGGGCAGTGTGCAGTGTGGTTGCGATTGCGTCGTCTGTGGACCTATTGGGTCGGTAAGCAAATTGGAGTGGGTCTAGGGTGTCCGGTAGGGTGGAGGTGATATGGTCCTTGACTAGTCTCTCAAAGCACTTCATGATGACGGAAGTGAGTGCTACGGGGCGGTAGTCGTTTAGCTCAGTTACCTTAGCTTTCTTGGGAACAGGAACAATGGTGGCCCTCTTGAAGCATGTGGGAACAGCAGACTGGGATAAGGATTGATTGAATATGTCCGTAAACACACCAGCCAGCTGGTCTGCGCATGCTCTGAGGACGCGGCTGGGAATGCTGTCTGGGCCTGCAGCCTTGCGAGGGTTAACTTCTTGCAACTATAGGGGGTGCTGTTCCGCATTAGCATATTTGGGTCTCCAAATTAAACTGCCTCGTGCTAAATTCTTGATCGTACAATATGCATATTATTGTTATTATTGGATAGAAAACACCTTCTAGTTTCTATAGAAGTTGGAAGTTTGTCTCTGAGTGGTACAGAACAAAATCTACAGCACTTTTCATGACAGGGGTCAGATTCCAGAAATTTTTACCCCTGATCTGGAGTCTGTTTTTAAGGCGACAGTGAATGCTATGAAGAAACCGACACTGCCTACGTCTTCCTCTGGGTGTCTGTACGTCATCACGTTTTGAATGGAGTCTATTGCACAATCCCAGCCATTATAAAACCACAAAATGTATAGGGACCGCCCTTTCTCGTCGCGCGCCTGAAGCGTGAAGGACATCGGACTTGCCTCATTCCAAATCCTTGTCTAACCAGCAATATTTCTCCGGTCATGTTTTCAGTCGTTATAGTTGTTAAAAACATCATAATGTAGTTAATTTGAACCGTTTTATAGCAATTTATATCCGTTTAGTGCGATTTTGAGGAATTTCTTTGTTGTGCACTCTGAAACTTTGGACACGTTTTGGGGTCCCGTTCGATCGTTAGTGGATATTTCGAAGGACAGAGGACATCTATCGACCAAAAGACGTTTATAACATAGAAAGGATACATTGCCCAAGAATATGATGGAAGAACAGCTCAAAGTAAGCAATATTTAATATGATAAATTGTTGTTCTGTCGAAATATTTTAAACGCATATTTCGCCATTTTGTTTGGTATAGCTTCACTTGGCGAACCCTGTATTGAAAAGTAAGGATAATTTTAAAAATGTAAATCAGCGGTTGCATTAAGAACTAATTTGTCTTTCGATTCCTGTCAACCCTGTATTTTTTAGTCAAGTATATGATTAGCTTTCGATTAAACTAGATCAAATCAAATCAAATCAAATCAAATCAAATCAAATCAAATCAAAATCAAATCAAATCAAATCAAATCAAATCAAATCAAATCAAATTTTATTAGTCACATACACATGGTTAGCAGATGTTAATGCGAGTGTAGCGAAATGCTTGTGCTTCTAGTTCCGACAATGCAGTAATAACCAACAGTAATCTAACCTAACAATTCCACACTACTACCTTACACACACACACAAGTGTAAAGGGATAAAGAATATGTACATAAAGATATATGGATGAGTGGTGGTACAGAACGGCATGGCAGATGCAGTAGATGGTATAGAGTACGGTATATACATATGAGATGAGTACTGTAGGGTATGTAAACATAAAGTGGCATAGTTTAAAGTGGCTAGTGGTACATGTATTGCATAAAGATGGCAAGATGCAGTAGATGATATAGAGTACAGTATATATACATATGAGATGGGTAATGTAGGGTATGTAAACATTGTATTAAGTGGCATTGCTTAAAGTGGCTAGTGGTACATTTTTACATAATTTCCATCAATTCCCATTTTTAAAGTGGCTGGAGTTGAGTCAGTATGTTGGCAGCGGCCGCTAAATGTTAGTGGTGGCTGTTTAACAGTCTGATGGCCTTGAGATAGAAGCTGTTTTTCAGTCTCTCGGTCCCTGCTTTGATGCACCTGTACTGACCTCGCCTTCTGGATGATAGCGGGGTGAACAGGCAGTGGCTTGGGTGGTTGTTGTCCTTGATGATCTTTATGGCCTTCCTGTGACATCGGGTGGTGTAGGTGTCCTGGAGGGCAGGTAGTTTGCCCCTGGTGATGCGTTCTGCAGACCTCACTACCCTCTGGAGAGCCTTACGGTTGTGGGCGGAGCAGTTGCCGTACCAGGCGGTGATACAGCCCGACAGGATGCTCTCGATTGTGCATCTGTAGAAGTTTGTGAGTGCTTTTGGTGACAAGCCGAATTTCTTCAGCCTCCTGAGGTTGAAGAGGCGCTGCTGCGCCTTCTTCACAACGCTGACTGTGTGGGTGGACCAGTTCAGTTTGTCCGTGATGTGTACACCGAGGAACTTAAAACTTTCCACCTTCTCCACTACTGACCCGTCGATGTGGATAGGGGGGTGCTCCCTCTGCTGTTTCCTGAAGTCCACAATCATCTCCTTTGTTTTGTTGACGTTGAGTATGAGGTTATTTTCCTGACACCACACTCCGAGGGCCCTCACCTCCTCCCTGTAGGCCGTCTCGTCGTTGTTGGTGATCAAGCCTACCACTGTAGTGTCATCCGCAAACTTGATGATTGAGTTGGAGGCGTGCATGGCCACGCAGTCGTGGGTGAACAGGGAGTACAGGAGAGGGCTCAGAACGCACCCTTGTGGGGCCCCAGTGTTGAGGATCAGCGGGGTGGAGATGTTGTTACCTACCCTCACCACCTGGGGGCGGCCCGTCAGGAAGTCCAGGACCCAGTTGCACAGGGCGGGGTCGAGACCCAGGGTCTCGAGCTTGATGACGAGTTTGGAGGGTACTATGGTGTTAAATGCTGAGCTGTAATCGATGAACAGCATTCTCACATGGGTATTCCTCTTGTCCAGATGGGTTAGGGCAGTGTGCAGTGTGGTTGCGATTGCGTCGTCTGTGGACCTATTGGGTCGGTAAGCAAATTGGAGTGGGTCTAGGGTGTCCGGTAGGGTGGAGGTGATATGGTCCTTGACTAGTCTCTCAAAGCACTTCATGATGACGGAAGTGAGTGCTACGGGGCGGTAGTCGTTTAGCTCAGTTACCTTAGCTTTCTTGGGAACAGGAACAATGGTGGCCCTCTTGAAGCATGTGGGAACAGCAGACTGGGATAAGGATTGATTGAATATGTCCGTAAACACACCAGCCAGCTGGTCTGCGCATGCTCTGAGGACGCGGCTGGGAATGCCGTCTGGGCCTGCAGCCTTGCGAGGGTTAACACGTTTAAATGTTTTACTCACCTCGGCTGCAGTGAAGGAGAGCCCGCAGGTTTTGGTAGGGGGTCGTGTCAGTGGCACTGTATTGTCCTCAAAGCGGGCAAAAAAGTTGTTTAGCCTGTCTGGGAGCAAGACATCCTGGTCCTCGACGGGGCTGGTTTTCTTTTTGTAATCCGTGATTGACTGTAGACCCTGCCACATACCTCTTGTGTCTGAGCTGTTGAATTTCGACTCGATTTTGTCTCTGTACTGAGACTTGGCCTGTTTGATTGCCTTGCGGAGAGAATAGCTACACTGTTTGTATTCGGTCATGCTTCCGGTCACCTTGCCCTGGTTAAAAGCAGTGGTTCGCGCTTTCAGTTTCACGCGAATGCTGCCGTCAATCCACGGTTTCTGGTTTGGGAATGTTTTTATCGTTGCTGTGGGTACGACATCGTCAATGCACTTCCTAATGAACTCGCTCACCGAATCAGCATATTCGTCAATATTGTTGTTGGACGCGATGCGGAACATATTCCAATCTGCGTGATCGAAGCAGTCTTGAAGCGTGGATTCAGATTGGTCGGACCAGCGTTGAACAGACCTGAGCGCGGGAGCTTGTTGTTTGAGTTTTTGTTTGTAGGCTGGAATCAACAAAATGGAGTCGTGGTCAGCTTTTCCGAAAGGGGGGCGGGGGAGGGCCTTATAAGCGTCGCGGAAATTAGTATAACAATGGTCTAGTGTTTTTCCAGCCCTGGTAGCACAATCGATATGCTGATAGAATTTAGGGAGTTTTGTTTTTAGATTAGCCTTGTTAAAATCCCCAGCTACGATGAATGCAGCCTCAGGGTGTGTGGTTTCCAGTTTACAAAGAGTCAGATAAAGTTCGTTCAGGGCCATCGATGTGTCTGCTTGGGGGGGAATGTATACGGCTGTGATTATGATTGACGAGAATTCCCTTGGTAGATAATGCGGTCGACATTTGATTGTGAGGAGTTCTAGATCAGGTGAACAGAACGACTTGAGTTCTTGTGTGTTGTTATGATGATCACACCACTTCTCGTTAATCATAAGGCATACCCCCCCGCCCCTCTTCTTACCGGAAAGATGTTTGTTTCTGTCGGCGCGGTGCATGAAGAAACCAGCTGGCTGCACCGACTCCGTTAGCGTCCCTTGAGTTAGCCATGTTTCCGTGAAGCAGAGCACGTTGCAATCCCTGATGTCTCTCTGGAATGCTACCCGTGCTCGGATTTCATCAACCTTATTGTCAAGAGACTGGACATTGGCGAGTAGTATGCTAGGGAGTGGAGCGCGATGTGCCCGTCTCCGAAGCCTGACCACGAGACCGCCACGTTTTCCCCTTTTTCGGCGTCGCACAGGGTCGCCGGCTGGGATCAGATCCATTGTATTGGGTGGAAGGCAAAACACTGGATCCGTTTCGGGAAAGTCATATTCCTGGTAGGAACGATGATGAGTTGACGTTAATCGTATATTCAGTAGTTCCTCCCGACTGTATGTAATGAAACCTAAGATTACCCGGGGTACCGATGTAAGAAATAACACGTAAAAAAACAAAATACTGCATATTTTCCAAGGGACACGAAGCGAGGCAGCCATCTCTTTTCGGCGCCGGAAGTGTAAGGGTCACTCTGAAAGCTGACGTTCCTCATTTTGAGGCTTGAGTTGTGACTATTTCCATTGTATAACCACGGTTTTGTATGGCTAAATATGCACCTTTTCGAACAAACTGTATATGTATGTTGTAAAATGATGTTACAGGAGTGTCATCGGAAGAATTCTGAGAAGGTTAGTGAAAAAATTAATATATTTTGGCGGTGATTACGTTATAGCGCTCTTTGGCTGGAATCGATGCTCTGGTAACGTTTGCACATGTGGTATGCTAACTTATCGATTTATTGTGTTTTCGCTGAAAAACGCTTAGAAAATCTGAAATATGGTCTGAAATCACAAGAACTGGGTCTTTCCATTGCTATGCTTTGTCTATTTTTATGAAATGTTTTATGATGAGTAAATTGGTCATACACGTTGCTCTATCTAGTAATTCTAGTCGATTTGTGATGGTCGGTGCAATTGTAAACTGTGATTTCTACCTGAAATATGCACTTTTTTCTAACAAAAACTATCCTATACCATGAATATGTTATCAGACTGTCATCTGATGGTTTTTTTTATAGGTTATTGGCTATCAATATCTTAGTTGAGCCGAATTGGTGATAGCACCTGAAGGAGTAAGAAACTGATGGAGTTAGAATAGTGGTGTATTTTGCTAACGTGTTTAGCTAATAGATTTACATATTTTGTCTTCCCTGTAAAACATTTTAAAAATCTGAAATGGTGGCTTTATTCACAAGATCTGTATCTTTCATCTGGTGTCTTGGACTTGTGATTTAATGATATTTAGATGCTACTATCTACTTGTGAAGCTATGCTAGCTATGCTAATCAGTGTGTGGGGGGGGTGGGGGGTGATCCCGGACCCGGGGTAGAGGCTCGTGAAAGGTTAACACGTTTAAATGTTTTACTCACCTCGGCTGCAGTGAAGGAGAGCCCGCAGGTTTTGGTAGGGGGCCGTGTCAGTGGCACTGTATTGTCCTCAAAGCGGGCAAAAAAGTTGTTTAGCCTGTCTGGGAGCAAGACATCCTGGTCCGCGACGGGGCTGGTTTTCTTTTTGTAATCCGTGATTGACTGTAGACCCTGCCACATACCTCTTGTGTCTGAGCTGTTGAATTGCGACTCGATTTTGTCTCTGTACTGGGACTTAGCCTGTTTGATTGCCTTGCGGAGAGAATAGCTACACTGTTTGTATTCGGTCATGCTTCCGGTCACCTTGCCCTGGTTAAAAGCAGTGGTTCGCGCTTTCAGTTTCACGCGAATGCTGCCGTCAATCCACGGTTTCTGGTTTGGGAATGTTTTAATCGTTGCTGTGGGTACGACATCGTCAATGCACTTCCTAATGAACTCGCTCACCGAATCAGCATATTCGTCCATATTGTTGTTGGACGCAATGCGGAACATATTCCAATCCGCGTGATCGAAGCAGTCTTGAAGCGTGGATTCAGATTGGTCGGACCAGCGTTGAACAGACCTGAGCGCGGGAGCTTGTTGTTTTAGTTTCTGTTTGTAGGCTGGAATCAACAAAATTGAGTCGTGGTCAGCTTTTCCGAAAGGGGGGCGGGGGAGGGCCTTATATGCGTCGCGGAAATTAGTATAACAATGATCTAGGGTTTTTCCAGCCCTGGTAGCACAATCGATATGCTGATAGAATTTAGGGAGTTTTGTTTTTAGATTAGCCTTGTTAAAATCCCCAGCTACGATGAATGCAGCCTCAGGGTGTGTGGTTTCCAGTTTACAAAGAGTCAGATAAAGTTCGTTCAGGGCCATCGATGTGTCTGCTTGGGGGGGAATATATACGGCTGTGATTATGATTGAAGAGAATTCCCTTGGTAGATAATGCGGTCGACATTTGATTGTGAGGAGTTCTAGATCAGGTGAACAGAATGACTTGAGTTCCTGTGTGTTGTTGTGATGATCACACCACGTCTCGTTAATCATAAGGCATACCCCCCCGCCCCTCTTCTTACCAGAAAGATGTTTGTTTCTGTCGGCGCGATGCATGAAGAAACCAGCTGGCTGCACCGACTCCGTTAGCGTCTCTTGAGTTAGCCATGTTTCCGTGAAGCAGAGCACGTTGCAATCCCTGATGTCTCTCTGGAATGCTACCCGTGCTCGGATTTCATCAACCTTATTGTCAAGAGACTGGACATTGGCGAGTAGTATGCTAGGGAGTGGAGCGCGATGTGCCCGTCTCCGAAGCCTGACCACGAGACCGCCTCGTTTGCCCCTTTTACGGCGTCGCACAGGGTCGCCGGCTGGGATCAGATCCATTGTATTGGGTGGAAGGCAAAACACTGGATCCGTTTCGGGAAAGTCATATTCCTGGTAGGAACGATGATGAGTTGACGTTAATCGTATATTCAGTAGTTCCTCCCGACTGTATGTAATGAAACCTAAGATTACCTGGGGTACCGATGTAAGAAATAACACATAAAAAAACAAAATACTGCATATTTTCCAAGGAACGCGAAGCGAGGCGGCCATCTCTTTTCGGCGCCGGAAGATGGCTCCTTTTCGGCGCCATTCTAATGACCCTCTAGTGTTCTATCATTCTAATAGCCCTCTAGTGTTCTATCATTCTAATGACCCTCTAGTGTTCTATCATTCTAATGACCCTCTAGTGTTCAATCATTCTAATGACCCTCTAGTGTTCAATCATTCTAATGACCCTCTAGTGTTCAATCATTCTAATGATCCTCTAGTGTTCTATCATTCTACTGACCCTCTAGTGTTCAATCATTCTAATGACCCTCTAGTGTTCAATCATTCTAATGACCCTCTAGTGTTCAATCATTCTAATGACCCTCTAGTGTTCTATCATTCTAATGACCCTCTAGTGTTCTATCATTCTAATGACCCTCTAGTGTTCTATCATTCTGATGATCCTCTAGTGTTCTATCATTCTAATGACCCTCTAGTGTTGTATCATTCTAATGATCCTCTAGTGTTCTATCATTCTAATGACCCTCTAGTGTTCTATAATTCTAATGACCCTCTAGTGTTCTATCATTCTAATGATCCTCTAGTGTTCTATCATTCTAATGACCCTCTAGTGTTCTATCATTCTAATGACCCTCTAGTGTTCTATCATTCTAATGACCCGTTAGTGTTCTATCATTCTAATGACTCTCTAGTGTTCTATCATTCTAATGACCCTCTAGTGTTCTATAATTCTAATGACCCTCTAGTGTTCTATCATTCTAATGACCCTTTAGTGTTCTATCATTCTAATGACCCTCTAGTGTTCTATCATTCTAATGACCCTCTAGTGTTCTATCATTCTAATGACCCTCTAGTGTTCTATCATTCTAATGAGCCTCTAGTGTTCTATCATTCTAATGACCCTCTAGTGTTCTATCATTCTAATGACCCTCTAGTGTTCTATCATTCTAATGACCCGTTAGTGTTCTATCATTCTAATGACCCTCTAGTGTTCTATCATTCTAATGACCCTCTAGTGTTCTATCATTCTAATGACCCTCTAGTGTTCTATCATTCTAATGACCCTTTAGTGTTCTATCATTCTAATGACCCTCTAGTGTTCTATCATTCTAATGACCCTCTAGTGTTCTATCATTCTAATGACCCTCTAGTGTTCTATCATTCTAATGAGCCTCTAGTGTTCTATCATTCTAATGACCCTCTAGTGTTCTATCATTCTAATGACCCGTTAGTGTTCTATCATTCTAATGACCCGTTAGTGTTCTATCATTCTAATGACCCTCTAGTGTTCTATCATTCTAATGAGCCTCTAGTGTTCTATCATTCTAATGACTCTCTAGTGTTCTATCATTCTAATGACTCTTTAGTGTTCTATCATTCTAATGACCCTCTAGTGTTCTATCATTCTAATGACCCTCTAGTGTTCTATCATTCTAATGAGCCTCTAGTGTTCTATCATTCTAATGACCCTCTAGTGTTCTATCATTCTAATGACCCTCTAGTGTTCTATCATTCTAATGACCCGTTAGTGTTCTATCATTCTATAATGACCCTCTAGTGTTCTATCATTCTAATGAGCCTCTAGTGTTCTATCATTCTAATGACCCTCTAGTGTTCTATCATTCTAATGACCCTTTAGTGTTCTATCATTCTAATGACCCTCTAGTGTTCTATCATTCTAATGACCCTCTAGTGTTCTATCATTCTAATGACCCTCTAGTGTTCTATCATTCTAATGAGCCTCTAGTGTTCTATCATTCTAATGACCCTCTAGTGTTCTATCATTCTAATGACCCTCTAGTGTTCTATCATTCTAATGACCCTCTAGTGTTCTATCATTCTAATGATCCTCTAGTGTTCTATCATTCTAATGACCCTCTAGTGTTCTATCATTCGAATGACCCTCTAGTGTTCTATCATTCTAATGACCCTTTAGTGTTCTATCATTCGAATGACCCTCTAGTGTTCTATCATTCTAATGACCCTCTAGTGTTCTATCATTCTAATGACCCTCTAGTGTTCTATCATTCTAATGATCCTCTAGTGTTCTATCATTCTAATGACCCTCTAGTGTTCTATCATTCTAATGACCCTCTAGTGTTCTATCATTCTAATGACCCTCTAGTGTTCTATCATTCTAATGATCCTCTAGTGTTCTATCATTCTAATGACCCTCTAGTGTTCTATCATTCTAATGACCCTCTAGTGTTCTATCATTCTAATGGTCCTCTAGTGTTCTATGATTCTAATGAGCCTCTAGTGTTCTATCATTCTAATGATCCTCTAGTGTTCTATCATTTTAATGACCCTCTAGTGTTCTATCATTCTAATGACCCTCTAGTGTTCTATCATTCTAATGACACTCTAGTGTTCTATCATTCTAATGACCTTCTAGTGTTCTATCATTCTAATGATCCTCTAGTGTTCTATCATTCTAATGACCCTCTAGTGTTCTATCATTCTAATGACCCTCTAGTGTTCTATCATTCTAATGATCCTCTAGTGTTCTATCATTCTAATGACCCTCTAGTGTTCTATAATTCTAATGACCCTCTAGTGTTCTATCATTCTAATGACCCTCTAGTGTTCTATCATTCTAATGACCCTCTAGTGTTATATCATTCTAATGACCCTCTAGTGTTCTATCATTCTAATGACCCGTTAGTGTTCTATCATTCTAATGACCCTCTAGTGTTCTATCATTCTAATGAGCCTCTAGTGTTCTATCATTCTAATGACCCTCTAGTGTTCTATCATTCTAATGACCCTTTAGTGTTCTATCATTCTAATGACCCTCTAGTGTTCTATCATTCTAATGACCCTCTAGTGTTCTATCATTCTAATGACCCTCTAGTGTTCTATCATTTTAATGAGCCTCTAGTGTTCTATCATTCTAACGACCCTCTAGTGTTCTATCATTCTAATGACCCTCTAGTGTTCTATCATTCTAATGACCCGTTATTGTTCTATCATTCTAATGACCCTCTAGTGTTCTATCATTCTAATGAGCCTCTAGTGTTCTATCATTCTAATGATCCTCTAGTGTTCTATCATTCTAATGACCCTCTAGTGTTCTATCATTCTAATGACCCTCTAGTGTTCTATCATTCTAATGATCCTCTAGTGTTCTATCATTCTAATGATCCTCTAGTGTTCTATCATTCTAATGAGCCTCTAGTGTTCTATCATTCTAATGACCCTCTAGTGTTCTATCATTCTAATGACCCTTTAGTGTTCTATCATTCTAATGACCCTCTAGTGTTCTATCATTCTAATGACCCTCTAGTGTTCTATCATTCTAATGACCCGTTAGTGTTCTATCATTCTAATGACCCTCTAGTGTTCTATCATTCTAATGAGCCTCTAGTGTTCTATCATTCTAATGACCCTCTAGTGTTCTATCATTCTAATGACCCTTTAGTGTTCTATCATTCTAATGACCCTCTAGTGTTCTATCATTCTAATGACCCTCTAGTGTTCTATCATTCTAATGACCCTCTAGTGTTCTATCATTTTAATGAGCCTCTAGTGTTCTATCATTCTAACGACCCTCTAGTGTTCTATCATTCTAATGACCCTCTAGTGTTCTATCATTCTAATGACCCGTTATTGTTCTATCATTCTAATGACCCTCTAGTGTTCTATCATTCTAATGAGCCTCTAGTGTTCTATCATTCTAATGATCCTCTAGTGTTCTATCATTCTAATGACCCTCTAGTGTTCTATCATTCTAATGACCCTCTAGTGTTCTATCATTCTAATGATCCTCTAGTGTTCTATCATTCTAATGATCCTCTAGTGTTCTATCATTCTAATGATCCTCTAGTGTTCTATCATTTTAATGACCCTCTAGTGTTCTATCATTCTAATGACCCTCTAGTGTTCTATCATTCTAATGACCCTCTAGTGTTCTATCATTCTAATGACCTTCTAGTGTTCTATCATTCTAATGATCCTCTAGTGTTCTATCATTCTAATGACCCTCTAGTGTTCTATCATTCTAATGACCCTCTAGTGTTCTATCATTCTAATGATCCTCTAGTGTTCTATCATTCTAATGACCCTCTAGTCTTCTATAATTCTAATGACCCTCTAGTGTTCTATCATTCTAATGACCCTCTAGTGTTCTATCATTCTAATGACCCTCTAGTGTTATATCATTCTAATGACCCTCTAGTGTTCTATCATTCTAATGACCCGTTAGTGTTCTATCATTCTAATGACCCTCTAGTGTTCTATCATTCTAATGAGCCTCTAGTGTTCTATCATTCTAATGACCCTCTAGTGTTCTATCATTCTAATGACCCTTTAGTGTTCTATCATTCTAATGACCCTCTAGTGTTCTATCATTCTAATGACCCTCTAGTGTTCTATCATTCTAATGACCCTCTAGTGTTCTATCATTTTAATGAGCCTCTAGTGTTCTATCATTCTAACGACCCTCTAGTGTTCTATCATTCTAATGACCCTCTAGTGTTCTATCATTCTAATGACCCGTTAGTGCTCTATCATTCTAATGACCCTCTAGTGTTCTATCATTCTAATGAGCCTCTAGTGTTCTATCATTCGAATGACCCTCTAGTGTTCTATCATTCTAATGACCCTTTAGTGTTCTGTCATTCGAATGACCCTCTAGTGTTCTATCATTCTAATGACCCTCTAGTGTTCTATCATTCTAATGACCCTCTAGTGTTCTATCATTCTAATGATCCTCTAGTGTTCTATCATTCTAATGACCCTCTAGTGTTCTATCATTCTAATGACCCTCTAGTGTTCTATCATTCTAATGACCCTCTAGTGTTCTATCATTCTAATGACCCTCTAGTGTTCTATCATTCTAATGATCCTCTAGTGTTCTATCATTCTAATGACCCTCTAGTGTTCTATCATTCTAATGACCCTCTAGTGTTCTATCATTCTAATGATCCTCTAGTGTTCTATCATTCTAATGATCCTCTAGTGTTCTATCATTCTAATGACCCTCTAGTGTTCTATCATTCTAATGATCCTCTAGTGTTCTATCATTCTAATGATCCTCTAGTGTTCTATCATTTTAATGACCCTCTAGTGTTCTATCATTCTAATGACCCTCTAGTGTTCTATCATTCTAATGACCCTCTAGTGTTCTATAATTCTAATGATCCTCTAGTGTTCTATCATTCTAATGACCCTCTAGTGTTCTATAATTCTAATGACCCTCTAGTGTTCTATCATTCTAATGATCCTCTAGTGTTCTATCATTCTAATGACCCTCTAGTGTTCTATCATTCTAATGATCCTCTAGTGTTCTATCATTCTAATGACCCTCTAGTGTTCTATCATTCTAATGACCCTCTAGTGTTCTATCATTCTAATGATTCTCTAGTGTTCTATCATTCTAATGACCCTCTAGTGTTCTATCATTCTAATGATCCTCTAGTGTTCTATCATTCTAATGACCCTCTAGTGTTCTATCATTCTAATGACCCTCTAGTGTTCTATCATTCTAATGACCCTCTAGTGTTCTATCATTCTAATGACCCGTTAGTGTTCTATCATTCTAATGACCCTCTAGTGTTCTATCATTCTAATGAGCCTCTAGTGTTCTATCATTCTAATGAGCCTCTAGTGTTCTATCATTCTAATGTCCCTCTAGTGTTCTATCATTCTAATGACCCTTTAGTGTTTTATCATTCTAATGACCCTGTAGTGTTCTATCATTCTAATGACCCTTTAGTGTTCTATCATTCTAATGATCCTCTAGTGTTCTATCATTCTAATGACCCTCTAGTGTTCTATCATTCTAATGACCCTCTAGTGTTCTATCATTCTAATTATCCTCTAGTGTTCTATCATTCTAATGACCCTCTAGTGTTCTATAATTCTAATGACCCTCTAGTGTTCTATCATTCTAATGACCCTCTAGTGTTCTATCATTCTAATGAGCCTCTAGTGTTCTATCATTCTAATGACCCTCTAGTGTTCTATCATTCTAATGACCCTCTAGTGTTCTATCATTCTAATGACCCTCTAGTGTTCTATCATTCTAATGACCCTCTAGTGTTCTATCATTCTAATGACCCTCTAGTGTTCTATCATTCTAATGAACCTCTAGTGTTCTATCATTCTAATGACCCTCTAGTGTTCTATCATTCTAATGACCCTCTAGTGTTCTATCATTCTAATGATCCTCTAGTGTTCTATCATTCTAATGACCCTCTAGTGTTCTATCATTCTAATGAGCCTCTAGTGTTCTATCATTCTAATGACCCTCTAGTGTTCTATAATTCTAATGACCCTCTAGTGTTCTATCATTCTAATGATCCTCTAGTGTTCTATCATTCTAATGACCCTCTAGTGTTCTATCATTCTATAATTCTAATGACCCTCTAGTGTTCTATCATTCTAATGATCCTCTAGTGTTCTATCATTCTAATGACCCTCTAGTGTTCTATCATTCTATCATTCTAATGACCCTCTAGTGTTCTATCATTCTAATGATCCTCTAGTGTTCTATCATTCTAATGACCCTCTAGTGTTCTATCATTCTAATGACCCTCTAGTGTTCTATCATTCTAATGACCCGTTAGTGTTCTATCATTCTAATGACTCTCTAGTGTTCTATCATTCTAATGACCCTCTAGTGTTCTATAATTCTAATGACCCTCTAGTGTTCTATCATTCTAATGACCCTTTAGTGTTCTATCATTCTAATGACCCTCTAGTGTTCTATCATTCTAATGACCCTCTAGTGTTCTATCATTCTAATGACCCTCTAGTGTTCTATCATTCTAATGAGCCTCTAGTGTTCTATCATTCTAATGACCCTCTAGTGTTCTATCATTCTAATGACCCTCTAGTGTTCTATCATTCTAATGACCCGTTAGTGTTCTATCATTCTAATGACCCTCTAGTGTTCTATCATTCTAATGACCCTCTAGTGTTCTATCATTCTAATGACCCTCTAGTGTTCTATCATTCTAATGACCCTTTAGTGTTCTATCATTCTAATGACCCTCTAGTGTTCTATCATTCTAATGACCCTCTAGTGTTCTATCATTCTAATGACCCTCTAGTGTTCTATCATTCTAATGAGCCTCTAGTGTTCTATCATTCTAATGACCCTCTAGTGTTCTATCATTCTAATGACCCGTTAGTGTTCTATCATTCTAATGACCCGTTAGTGTTCTATCATTCTAATGACCCTCTAGTGTTCTATCATTCTAATGAGCCTCTAGTGTTCTATCATTCTAATGACTCTCTAGTGTTCTATCATTCTAATGACTCTTTAGTGTTCTATCATTCTAATGACCCTCTAGTGTTCTATCATTCTAATGACCCTCTAGTGTTCTATCATTCTAATGAGCCTCTAGTGTTCTATCATTCTAATGACCCTCTAGTGTTCTATCATTCTAATGACCCTCTAGTGTTCTATCATTCTAATGACCCGTTAGTGTTCTATCATTCTATAATGACCCTCTAGTGTTCTATCATTCTAATGAGCCTCTAGTGTTCTATCATTCTAATGACCCTCTAGTGTTCTATCATTCTAATGACCCTTTAGTGTTCTATCATTCTAATGACCCTCTAGTGTTCTATCATTCTAATGACCCTCTAGTGTTCTATCATTCTAATGACCCTCTAGTGTTCTATCATTCTAATGAGCCTCTAGTGTTCTATCATTCTAATGACCCTCTAGTGTTCTATCATTCTAATGACCCTCTAGTGTTCTATCATTCTAATGACCCTCTAGTGTTCTATCATTCTAATGATCCTCTAGTGTTCTATCATTCTAATGACCCTCTAGTGTTCTATCATTCGAATGACCCTCTAGTGTTCTATCATTCTAATGACCCTTTAGTGTTCTATCATTCGAATGACCCTCTAGTGTTCTATCATTCTAATGACCCTCTAGTGTTCTATCATTCTAATGACCCTCTAGTGTTCTATCATTCTAATGATCCTCTAGTGTTCTATCATTCTAATGACCCTCTAGTGTTCTATCATTCTAATGACCCTCTAGTGTTCTATCATTCTAATGACCCTCTAGTGTTCTATCATTCTAATGATCCTCTAGTGTTCTATCATTCTAATGACCCTCTAGTGTTCTATCATTCTAATGACCCTCTAGTGTTCTATCATTCTAATGGTCCTCTAGTGTTCTATGATTCTAATGAGCCTCTAGTGTTCTATCATTCTAATGATCCTCTAGTGTTCTATCATTTTAATGACCCTCTAGTGTTCTATCATTCTAATGACCCTCTAGTGTTCTATCATTCTAATGACCCTCTAGTGTTCTATCATTCTAATGACCTTCTAGTGTTCTATCATTCTAATGATCCTCTAGTGTTCTATCATTCTAATGACCCTCTAGTGTTCTATCATTCTAATGACCCTCTAGTGTTCTATCATTCTAATGATCCTCTAGTGTTCTATCATTCTAATGACCCTCTAGTGTTCTATAATTCTAATGACCCTCTAGTGTTCTATCATTCTAATGACCCTCTAGTGTTCTATCATTCTAATGACCCTCTAGTGTTATATCATTCTAATGACCCTCTAGTGTTCTATCATTCTAATGACCCGTTAGTGTTCTATCATTCTAATGACCCTCTAGTGTTCTATCATTCTAATGAGCCTCTAGTGTTCTATCATTCTAATGACCCTCTAGTGTTCTATCATTCTAATGACCCTTTAGTGTTCTATCATTCTAATGACCCTCTAGTGTTCTATCATTCTAATGACCCTCTAGTGTTCTATCATTCTAATGACCCTCTAGTGTTCTATCATTTTAATGAGCCTCTAGTGTTCTATCATTCTAACGACCCTCTAGTGTTCTATCATTCTAATGACCCTCTAGTGTTCTATCATTCTAATGACCCGTTATTGTTCTATCATTCTAATGACCCTCTAGTGTTCTATCATTCTAATGAGCCTCTAGTGTTCTATCATTCTAATGATCCTCTAGTGTTCTATCATTCTAATGACCCTCTAGTGTTCTATCATTCTAATGACCCTCTAGTGTTCTATCATTCTAATGATCCTCTAGTGTTCTATCATTCTAATGATCCTCTAGTGTTCTATCATTCTAATGAGCCTCTAGTGTTCTATCATTCTAATGACCCTCTAGTGTTCTATCATTCTAATGACCCTTTAGTGTTCTATCATTCTAATGACCCTCTAGTGTTCTATCATTCTAATGACCCTCTAGTGTTCTATCATTCTAATGACCCGTTAGTGTTCTATCATTCTAATGACCCTCTAGTGTTCTATCATTCTAATGAGCCTCTAGTGTTCTATCATTCTAATGACCCTCTAGTGTTCTATCATTCTAATGACCCTTTAGTGTTCTATCATTCTAATGACCCTCTAGTGTTCTATCATTCTAATGACCCTCTAGTGTTCTATCATTCTAATGACCCTCTAGTGTTCTATCATTTTAATGAGCCTCTAGTGTTCTATCATTCTAACGACCCTCTAGTGTTCTATCATTCTAATGACCCTCTAGTGTTCTATCATTCTAATGACCCGTTATTGTTCTATCATTCTAATGACCCTCTAGTGTTCTATCATTCTAATGAGCCTCTAGTGTTCTATCATTCTAATGATCCTCTAGTGTTCTATCATTCTAATGACCCTCTAGTGTTCTATCATTCTAATGACCCTCTAGTGTTCTATCATTCTAATGATCCTCTAGTGTTCTATCATTCTAATGATCCTCTAGTGTTCTATCATTCTAATGATCCTCTAGTGTTCTATCATTTTAATGACCCTCTAGTGTTCTATCATTCTAATGACCCTCTAGTGTTCTATCATTCTAATGACCCTCTAGTGTTCTATCATTCTAATGACCTTCTAGTGTTCTATCATTCTAATGATCCTCTAGTGTTCTATCATTCTAATGACCCTCTAGTGTTCTATCATTCTAATGACCCTCTAGTGTTCTATCATTCTAATGATCCTCTAGTGTTCTATCATTCTAATGACCCTCTAGTCTTCTATAATTCTAATGACCCTCTAGTGTTCTATCATTCTAATGACCCTCTAGTGTTCTATCATTCTAATGACCCTCTAGTGTTATATCATTCTAATGACCCTCTAGTGTTCTATCATTCTAATGACCCGTTAGTGTTCTATCATTCTAATGACCCTCTAGTGTTCTATCATTCTAATGAGCCTCTAGTGTTCTATCATTCTAATGACCCTCTAGTGTTCTATCATTCTAATGACCCTTTAGTGTTCTATCATTCTAATGACCCTCTAGTGTTCTATCATTCTAATGACCCTCTAGTGTTCTATCATTCTAATGACCCTCTAGTGTTCTATCATTTTAATGAGCCTCTAGTGTTCTATCATTCTAACGACCCTCTAGTGTTCTATCATTCTAATGACCCTCTAGTGTTCTATCATTCTAATGACCCGTTAGTGCTCTATCATTCTAATGACCCTCTAGTGTTCTATCATTCTAATGAGCCTCTAGTGTTCTATCATTCGAATGACCCTCTAGTGTTCTATCATTCTAATGACCCTTTAGTGTTCTGTCATTCGAATGACCCTCTAGTGTTCTATCATTCTAATGACCCTCTAGTGTTCTATCATTCTAATGACCCTCTAGTGTTCTATCATTCTAATGATCCTCTAGTGTTCTATCATTCTAATGACCCTCTAGTGTTCTATCATTCTAATGACCCTCTAGTGTTCTATCATTCTAATGACCCTCTAGTGTTCTATCATTCTAATGACCCTCTAGTGTTCTATCATTCTAATGATCCTCTAGTGTTCTATCATTCTAATGACCCTCTAGTGTTCTATCATTCTAATGACCCTCTAGTGTTCTATCATTCTAATGATCCTCTAGTGTTCTATCATTCTAATGATCCTCTAGTGTTCTATCATTCTAATGACCCTCTAGTGTTCTATCATTCTAATGATCCTCTAGTGTTCTATCATTCTAATGATCCTCTAGTGTTCTATCATTTTAATGACCCTCTAGTGTTCTATCATTCTAATGACCCTCTAGTGTTCTATCATTCTAATGACCCTCTAGTGTTCTATAATTCTAATGATCCTCTAGTGTTCTATCATTCTAATGACCCTCTAGTGTTCTATAATTCTAATGACCCTCTAGTGTTCTATCATTCTAATGATCCTCTAGTGTTCTATCATTCTAATGACCCTCTAGTGTTCTATCATTCTAATGATCCTCTAGTGTTCTATCATTCTAATGACCCTCTAGTGTTCTATCATTCTAATGACCCTCTAGTGTTCTATCATTCTAATGATTCTCTAGTGTTCTATCATTCTAATGACCCTCTAGTGTTCTATCATTCTAATGATCCTCTAGTGTTCTATCATTCTAATGACCCTCTAGTGTTCTATCATTCTAATGACCCTCTAGTGTTCTATCATTCTAATGACCCTCTAGTGTTCTATCATTCTAATGACCCGTTAGTGTTCTATCATTCTAATGACCCTCTAGTGTTCTATCATTCTAATGAGCCTCTAGTGTTCTATCATTCTAATGAGCCTCTAGTGTTCTATCATTCTAATGTCCCTCTAGTGTTCTATCATTCTAATGACCCTTTAGTGTTTTATCATTCTAATGACCCTGTAGTGTTCTATCATTCTAATGACCCTTTAGTGTTCTATCATTCTAATGATCCTCTAGTGTTCTATCATTCTAATGACCCTCTAGTGTTCTATCATTCTAATGACCCTCTAGTGTTCTATCATTCTAATTATCCTCTAGTGTTCTATCATTCTAATGACCCTCTAGTGTTCTATAATTCTAATGACCCTCTAGTGTTCTATCATTCTAATGACCCTCTAGTGTTCTATCATTCTAATGAGCCTCTAGTGTTCTATCATTCTAATGACCCTCTAGTGTTCTATCATTCTAATGACCCTCTAGTGTTCTATCATTCTAATGACCCTCTAGTGTTCTATCATTCTAATGACCCTCTAGTGTTCTATCATTCTAATGACCCTCTAGTGTTCTATCATTCTAATGAACCTCTAGTGTTCTATCATTCTAATGACCCTCTAGTGTTCTATCATTCTAATGACCCTCTAGTGTTCTATCATTCTAATGATCCTCTAGTGTTCTATCATTCTAATGACCCTCTAGTGTTCTATCATTCTAATGAGCCTCTAGTGTTCTATCATTCTAATGACCCTCTAGTGTTCTATAATTCTAATGACCCTCTAGTGTTCTATCATTCTAATGATCCTCTAGTGTTCTATCATTCTAATGACCCTCTAGTGTTCTATCATTCTATCATTCTAATGACCCTCTAGTGTTCTATGATTCTAATGAGCCTCTAGTGTTCTATCATTCTAATGACCCTCTAGTGTTCTATCATTCTAATGACCCTCTAGTGTTCTATCATTCTAATGACCCTCTAGTGTTCTATCATTCTAATGACCCTCTAGTGTTCTATCATTCTAATGACCCTCTAGTGTTCTATCATTCTATCATTCTAATGACCCTCTAGTGTTCTGTCATTCTAATGACCCTCTAGTGTTCTATCATTCTAATGACCCTCTAGTGTTCAATCATTCTTATGACCCTCTAGTGTTCTATCACTCTAATGACCCTCTAGTGTTCTATCATTCTAATGATCCTCTAGTGTTCTATCATTCTAATGACCCTCTAGTGTTCTATAATTCTAATTATCCTCTAGTGTTCTATCATTCTAATGACCCTCTAGTGTTCTATCATTCTAATGACCCTCTAGTGTTCTATCATTCTAATGATCCTCTAGTGTTCTATCATTCTAATGATCCTCTAGTGTTCTATCATTCTAATGACCCTCTAGTGTTCTATCATTCTAATGACCCTCTAGTGTTCTATCATTCTAATGACCCTCTAGTGTTCTATCATTCTAATGACCCTCTAGTGTTCTATCATTCTAATGACCCTCTAGTGTTCTATCATTCTAATGACCCTCTAGTGTTCTATCATTCTAATGATCCTCTAGTGTTCTATCATTCTACTGACCCTCTAGTGTTCTATCATTCTAATGACCCTCTAGTGTTCTATCATTCTGATGATCCTCTAGTGTTCTATCATTCTAATGACCCTCTAGTGTTCTATCATTCTACTGACCCTCTAGTGTTCTATCATTCTAATGACCCTCTAGTGTTCTATCATTCTGATTATCCTCTAGTGTTCTATCATTCTAATGACCCTCTAGTGTTCTATCATTCTAATGACCCTCTAGTGTTCTATCATTCAAATGACCCTCATAATATTTTCATTCGCTAATGCTCTGCTAGCTGTTCAGCTATTGGGCAGCGCAGGGTTCACAAACGCACAGACACACACAAACATGCACGCGTCGGGCAACTCAGGGTTCAGAGGTCAACTCTTTATCTGTTCCAGACTAAACCGATTACTACCTCTTCCACTTTTTAGTTGAGAGAGAAACATACAGATGGGCACACAGAACGGGCACCCCTTTATGGGTACAGAGTGGGGGGGGGGGGTCCCAAATGGCACCGTATTCCCTATATAGTGTGCTACTGTTGACCAGAGCCCTTTGCACACTGGTCAAAAGTAGTGCACTACTATGGGAAAAGGGTGGCATTTTAGACACATGGTAGGTCTAGTTATCACTCTTTGTGGGTTCATAGTGGTGTGGGGTCAGAGTGGTGTGGGTACAGAGTGGTGTGGGTACAGAGTGGAGTGGGTTCAGAGTGGTGTGGGTACAGAGTGGTGTGGGTTCAGAGTGGTGTGGGTTCATAGTGGTGTGGGTTCAGAGTGGTGTGGGTTCAGAGTGGTGTGGGTTCAGAGTGGTGTGGGTTCAGAGTGGTGTGGGTACAGAGTGGTGTGGGTACAGAGTGGTGTGGGTACAGAGTGGTGTGGGTACAGAGTGGTGTGGGTTCAGAGTGGTGTGGGTCCATAGTGGTGTGGGTTCAGAGTGGTGTGGGTTCAGAGTGGTGTGGGTTCAGAGTGGTGTGGGTACAGAGTGGTGTGGGTACAGAGTGGTGTGGGTTCAGAGTGGTGTGGGTTCAGAGTGGTGTGGGTTCAGAGTGGTGTGGGTACAGAGTGGTGTGGGTTCAGAGTGGTGTGGGTTCATAGTGGTGTGGGTACAGAGTGGTGTGGGTACAGAGTGGTGTGGGTTCAGAGTGGTGTGGGTTCATAGTGGTGTGGGTTCAGAGTGGTGTGGGTACAGAGTGGTGTGGGTACAGAGTGGTGTGGGTACAGAGTGGTGTGGGTTCAGAGTGGTGTGGGTACAGAGTGGTGTGGGTTCATAGTGGTGTGGGTTCAGAGTGGTGTGGGTTCAGAGTGGTGTGGGTTCATAGTGGTGTGGGTTCAGAGTGGTGTGGGTTCATAGTGGTGTGGGTTCATAGTGGTGTGGGTTCAGAGTGGTGTGGGTTCAGAGTGGTGTGGGTACAGGATGGTAATAATAAAATAATAATCATTCTGCTTTGTGGATGCAATACTACTGGTCCATACGGCGTTGTCCTTTCTTCAGTGACAGGTGTGTGTGTGTGTGTGTGTGTGTGTGTGTGTGTGTGTGTGTGTGTGTGTGTGTGTGTGTGTGTGTGTGTGTGTGTGTGTGTGTGTGTGTGTGTGTGTGTGTGTGAGATTGATTCAGAGTGTGAAGAATTTCTTTCCGGGGAGATTAAAGAGCGATTTCACACACTCTTGGGTGTTCCTATCAGAAGTGCGTGAGAATCGTGACCAGCATGAATCACACATTTTCCAGTCTGTGATAGCAACACCAACACATTACACAGTAGTCTGATTTTACTACTCTATGATGCCCTGTCTTGATACTATTGAGGTAAAAATCATTTCAACCCTTCTACTGGCCTGCGTTCAATAAGGGAAATAGTTTGCCAACAATAGCTTATGTTAGCTAAAACATTCCATTTGTTTTTTGTTAGTCGCCAACATCGTAGCTAACAGTCTGAGACAGGCAGTGTGTGGTGAAAGTGAGTGTCTATATCGGATCTAAACTGCTACAACAAATAATATTGTGGCCATGTAGGTTTTCTTTACAAGGAGTAAGAATAACGAACTCATTTGCCTCTAAAATGCCACTGTAATCCTCACAAAAAGGAGCTGTTTGATGTTTCACCGGAACATTTTGGAATGTTCATTTTAAATCGTCCAACTGAAATTGTTGCCAGGGAACATGTTTGACTGACCGTGGTGTCAAACGCGGCAATGTTGCAAAAGATAACAACATTTAAAAACGCTGAACCTCGTATAAATTGCGAAGATAAATGTTTTTAAAATTCTCGCCCTAAGCATTCCTTTATTATCTCTACCTTGTTTCTACTATCTGCATACCGGTCCCTGTTTTGGCACTTGAATGTTTTTGTCATCCATATTTACCTCTCTGGCTGATAAACTCTCCCGTATCAAACAACTCAGAGTCAAAAACCCAAACTAATCCATGGTACTTTCCTTTAAACTCAGACCTCTTGCTAAGAAATCAAGCCTGGGCCAAGGATAGACCGACTGGCTTATTAGCTGATTGGCTAGCTATTTAGGCAATTGATAAATTAGTGCACTGCCTCGGTTAAACAGGGCAAATCAAATTACTTCCTTGAGTGCTATGGCAGACTCTGTTAGTGATCCCTCTAAATTCTGGGAAACCGTTCATTCCTCTACTACATACCCTAAGCAAGTAGTTTTAGACTCCTGCGTCATTCGTTTCATATTTCAAGTTTTAATTACTGCACAAGTACACTGAAATGCAGTGAAATGCCTTTCTTGCAAACTCAAAACCCAACAATGCAGTAATTAATTATTAATAGGATGGAATACTAGAAGACAAACACACGAGAAATAAGAAATATGAAGAACACAATAGTTAAGTAAACATACTATATACAGGGTCAGTTAATACCATACTATATACAGGGTCAGTTAATACCATACTATATACAGGGTCAGTTAATACCATACTATATACAGGGTCAGTTCAATACCATACTATATACAGGGTCAGGTTAATACCATACTATTATACAGGGTCAGTTAATACCATACTATATACAGGGTCAGTTAATACCATACGATATACAGGGTCAGTTAATACCATACTATATACAGGGTCAGTTAATACCATACTATATACAGGGTCAGTTAATACCATACTATTATACAGGGTCAGTTAATACCATACTATATACAGGGTCAGTTAATACCATACTATATACAGGGTCAGTTAATAGCATACTATTATACAGGGTCAGTTAATAGCATACTATTATACAGGGTCAGTTAATACCATACTATATACAGGGTCAGTTAATACCATACTATATACAGGGTCAGTTAATACCATACTATATACAGAGTCAGTTAATACCATACTATATACAGGCTCAGTTAATACCATACTATATACAGGCTCAGTTAATACCATACTATATACAGGCTCAGTTAATACCATACTATATACAGGCTCAGTTAATACCATACTATATACAGGGTCAGGTTAATACCATACTATATACAGCGTCAGTTAATACCATACTATATACAGGGTCAGGTGAATACCATACTATATACAGGGTCAGGTGAATACCATACTATATACAGGGTCTGTTAATACCATACTATATACAGGGTCAGTTAATACCATACTATATACAGGCTCAGTTAATACCATACTATATACAGGGTCAGTTAATACCATACTATATACAGGGTCAGTTAATACCATACTATATATAGGGTCAGTTAATACCATACTATATACAGGGTCAGTTAATACCATACTATATACAGGGTCAGTTAATACCATACTATATACAGGGTCAGTTAATACCATACTATTATACAGGGTCAGTTAATACCATACTATATACAGGGTCAGTTAATACCATACTATATACAGGGTCAGTTAATACCATACTATTATACAGGGTCAGTTAATACCATACTATATACAGGGTCAGTTAATACCATACTATATACAGGGTCAGTTAATACCATACTATATACAGAGTCAGTTAATACCATACTATATACAGGGTCAGTTAATACCATACTATATACAGGCTCAGTTAATACCATACTATATACAGGCTCAGTTAATACCATACTATATACAGGGTCAGGTTAATACCATACTATATACAGCGTCAGTTAATACCATACTATATACAGGGTCAGGTGAATACCATACTATATACAGGGTCTGTTAATACCATACTATATACAGGGTCAGTTAATACCATACTATATACAGGCTCAGTTAATACCATACCATATACAGGGTCAGTTAATACCATACTATATACAGGGTCAGTTTAATACCATACTATATACAGGGTCAGTTAATGCCATACTATATACAGGGTCAGTTATTACCATAATATATACAGGGTCAGTTAATACCACACTATATACAGGGTCAGTTCAATACCACACTGTATACAGGGTCAGTTCAATACCATACTATATACAGGGTCAGTTCAATACCATACTATATACAGGGTCGGTCAATACCAGACTATATACAGGGTCAGTTAATGCCATACTATATACAGGGTCAGTTATTACCATAATATATACAGGGTCAGTTAATACCACACTATATACAGGGTCAGTTCAATACCACACTGTATACAGGGTCAGTTCAATACCATACTATATACAGGGTCAGTTCAATACCATACTATATACAGGGTCGGTCAATACCAGACTATATACAGGGTCAGTTAATACCATACTATATACAGGGTCAGTTAATACCATACTATATACAGGGTCAGTTAATACCATACTAAATACAGGGTCAGTTAATACCATACTAAATACAGGGTCAGTTATTACCATACTATATACAGGGTCAGTTAATACCATACCATATACTTTGTCAGTTAATACCATACTATATACAGGGTCAGTTAATGCCATACTATATACAGGGTCAGTTAATACCATACTATATAGAGGGTCAGTTAATACCATACTATATACAGGGTCAGTTAATACCATACTATATACAAGGTCAGTTAATACCATACTATGTACAGGGTCAGTTTAATACCATACTATATACAGAGTCAGGTTAATACCATACTATATACAGGGTCAGTTTAATACCATACTATATACAGGGTCAGGTTAATACCTCACTATATACAGGGTCAGTTAATACCATACTATATACAGGGTCAGTTAATACCATACTATATACAGGGTCAGTTAATACCATACTATATACAGGGTCAGTTAATGCCATACTATATACAGGGTCAAGTTAATACCATACTATATACAGGGTCAGTTAATACCATACTATATACAGGGTCAGTTAATACCATACTATATACAGGGTCAGTTAATACCATACTATATACAGGGTCAGTTTAATACCATACTATATACAGGGTCAGTTAATACCATACTATATACAGGGTCAATTAATACCATACCATATACAGGGTCAGTTAATACCATACTATATACAGGGTCAGTTAATACCATACTATATACAGGGTCAGTTAATACCATACTATATACAGGGTCAGTTAATACCATAATATATACAGGGTCAGTTAATACCATACTATATACAGGGTCAGTTAATACCATACTATATACAGGGTCAGTTAGTACCATACTATATACAGGGTCAGTTAGTACCATAATATATACATGGTCAGTTAATACCATACTATATACAGGGTCAGGTTAATACCATACTATATACATGGTCAGTTAATACCATAATATATACAGGGTCAGTTAATACCATAATATATACAGGGTCAGTTAATACCATAATATATACAGGGTCAGTTAATACCATAATATATACAGGGTCAGTTAATACCATACTATATACAGGGTCAGTTAATACCATAATATATACAGGGTCAGTTAATACCATACTATATACAGGGTCAGTTAATACCATACTATATACAGGGTCAGATCAATACCATACTATATACAGGGTCAGTTCAATACCATACTATATACAGGGTCAGGTTAATACCACACTATATACAGGGTCAGTTAATACCATACTAAATACAGGGTCAGTTCAATACCATACTATATACAGGGTCAGTTAATACCATACTATATACAGGGTCAGTTTAATACCATACTATATACAGGGTCAGTTAATACCATACTATATACAGGGTCAGTTCAATACCATACTATATACAGGGTCAGTTAATACCACACTATATACAGGGTCAGTTTAATACCATACTATATACAGGGTCAGTTAATACCATACTATATACAGGGTCAGTTAATACCATATTATATACTGGGTCAGTTAATACCATACTATATACAGGGTCAGTTAATACCGTACTATATACAGGGTCAGTTAATACCATATTATATACAGGGTCAGTTAATACCATACTATATACAGGGTCAGTTAATACCGTACTATATACAGGGTCAGTCAGTACCATACTATATACAGGGTCAGTTAATACCATACTATATACAGGGTCAGTTAATACCATACTATATACAGGGTCAGTTAATACCATACTATATACAGGGTCAGTTAATATCATACTATATACAGGGTCAGTTAATACCGTACTATATACAGGGTCAGTTAATACCATACTATATACAGGGTCAGTTAACACCATACTATATACAGGGTCAGTTAATACCATACTATATACAGGGTCAGTTAATACCATACTATATACAGGGTCAGTTAATACCATACTATATACAGGGTCAGTTAATACCATACTATATACAGGGTCAGTTAATGCCATACTATATACAGGGTCAGTTAATACCATACTATATACAGGGTCAGTTAATACCATACTATATACAGGGTCAGTTAATACCATACAATATACAGGGTAAGTTAATACCACACTATATACAGGGTCAGTTTAATACCATACTATATACAGGGTCAGTTAATACCATACTATATACAGGGTCAGTTAATACCATACCATATACAGGGTCAGTTAATACCATACCATATACAGGGTCAGTTCAATACCATACTATATACAGGGTCAGTTAATACCAAACTATATACAGGGTCAGTTAATACCATGCTATATACAGGGTCAGTTCAATACCATACTATATACAGGGTCAGTTAATACCATACTAAATACAGGGTCAGTTCAATACCATACTATATACAGGGTCAGTTAATACTATACTATATACAGGGTCAGTTAATACCACACTATATACAGGGTCAGATCAATACCATACTATATACAGGGTCAGTTAATACCATACTATATACAGGGTCAGATCAATACCATACTATATACAGGGTCAGATCAATACCATACTATATACAGGGTCAGATCAATACCATACTATATACAGGGTCAGATCAATACCATACTATATACAGGCTCAGTTAATACCATACTATATACAGGGTCAGTTAATACCATACTATATACAGGGTCAGTTAATACCATACTATATACAGGGTCAGTTAATACCATACTATATACAGGGTCAGTTAATACCATACTATATACAGGGTCAGTTAATACCATACTATATACAGGGTCAGTTAATACCATACTATATACAGGGTCAGTTCAATACCATACTATATACAGGGTCAGTTCAATACCATACTATATACAGGGTCAGTTAATACCATACTATATACAGGGTCAGTTAATACCACACTATAAACAGGGTCAGTTAATACCTCACTATATACAGGGTCAGTTAATACCATACTATATACAGGGTCAGTTAATACCATACTATATACAGGGTCAGTTAATACCATACTATATACAGGGTCAGTTAATACCATACTATATACAGGGTCAGTTAATACCATACCATATACAGGGTCAGTTAATACTACACTATATACAGGGTCAGTTAATACCACACTATATACAGGGTCAGTTAATACCATACTATATACAGGGTCAGTTAATACCATACTATATACAGGGTCAGTTAATACCATACTATATACAGGGTCAGTTAATACCATACTATATACAGGTTCAGTTAATACCATACTGTAACGGCGTTCCTCTCTCTCTTCATAAGAAGAGGAGGAGTAGTGATCGAACCAAGGCGCAGCGGGTTGTGAATACATGATGAATTTTATTAACAAGACAAAACGAAACAAACACGAAAACGAACTATACTTGAAAATGATACAAAATAACAAAACGAAAGTAGACAGACCTGAACGACGAACATACATAAACACGAGAACGCACGAACAGGGAAAAATAGCCTACATGAAATGAACAAACCGTAACAGTCCCGTATGGTGCGACAAACACTGACACAGGAGACAACCACCCACAAACAAACACTGTGAACAGCCTACCTAAATATGACTCCCAATTAGAGGAACGCCAAACACCTGCCTCCAATTGAGAGCCATACCAGGCAACCCTAAACCAACATAGAAACAGATAACATAGAATGCCCACCCAAACTCACGTCCTGACCAACTAACACACAAAACTAAACAGAAAACAGGTCAGGAACGTGACACATACTATATACAGGGTCAGTTAATACCATACTATATACAGGGTCAGTTAATACCATACTATATACAGGGTCAGTTAATACCATACTATATACAGGGTCAGTTAATACCATACTATATACAGGGTCAGTTAATACCATACTGTATACAGGGTCAGTTTAATACCATTTTATATACAGGGTCAGTTAATACCATACTATATACAGGGTCAGTTAACACCATACTATATACAGGGACAGATCAAAACCATACTATATACAGGGACAGTTAATACCATACTATTTACAGGGTCAGTTAATACCATACTATATACAGGGTCAGTTAATACCATACTATATACAGGGTCAGTTAATACCATACTATATACAGGGTCAGGTTAATACCATACTATATACAGGGTCAGTTAATACCATACTATATACAGCGTCAGTTAATACCATACTATATACAGGGTCAGTTAATACCATACTATATACAGGGACAGATCAATACCATACTATATACAGGGTCAGTTAATACCATACTATATACAGGGTCAGTTAATACCATACTATATACAGGGTCAGTTAAACAGGGCAACATCATGACACCAATGTGTTCTTAGGTTTATTACTGGTGATGGTTCTAGAACTCACCATTGTTCCCTTAGGTTTATTACTGATGATCGTTCTAGAACTCACCATTGGGCCCTTAGGTTAATTACTGGTGATGGTTTTAGAATTCACCATTGGGCCCTTAGGTTTATTACTGGTGATGATTCTAGAACTTACCTTTGTTCCCTTAGGTGTATTACTGGTGATGGTTCTAGAACTCACCATTTGTCCTTAGGTTTATTACTGGTGATGGTTCTAGAACTCTCCATTGGGCCCTTAGGTTTATTACTGATGATGATTCTAGAACTCACCATTGGGCCCTTAGGTATATTACTGGTGATGATTCTAGAATTTACCATTGTTCCCTTAGGTGTATTACTGGTGATGGTTCTAGAACTCACCATTGTTCCCTTAGATGTATTACTGGTGATGGTTCTAGAACTCACCATTGTTCCCTTAGATGTATTACTGGTGATGGTTCTAGAACTCTCCATTGTTCCCTTAGGTCTATTACTGGTGATGGTTCTAGAACTCACCTTTGGGCACTTAGGTTTAGTACTGTTGATGGTTCTAGAATTCACCATTGGGCCCTTAGGTTTATTACTGGTGATGATTCTAGAATTTACCATTGTTCCCTTAGGTTTTTTACTAGTGATGGTTCTAGAACTCACCATTGTTCCCTTAGGTTTGTTACTGGTGATGATTCTAGAACTCACCATTGGGCCCTTAGGTTTGTTACTGGTGATGATTCTAGAACTCACCATTGGGCCCTTAGGTTTATTACTGGTGATGGTTCTAGAACTCACCATTGTATTTTGTCTCAACAAGTGAATTGGGCCTCTTTATATGTAAGGAGATAGCAGCATTTTATTGTGTTTATCTACAAAAGACTCATGCAGAAACTTCCTATGTATCTATCATCAATAATTCAATTTAGACTTACAAATGACCAAACCCAACCTCAGGCTTGGATAACACTGGAGGGCCATTCAGTCTCCACAGAGTTGGGTAAAGCTGCATTTAGTTGTTTTTGTGTGTCCTTTATGTGGAACAACGTACACAGCTCTCTGAAATTAGATTTTCTGGTCCCCCTTGGTCAGTTCAGAGTGAGGATCGGACACCCCTATGTTGATAAATGTGTCTGGTTTTCTTAGTGTGTTTTTTATAATGTTGTATGTATGTTTGATATATTTACGCATGGCTCATCTGAAAAAGACAAACCTTAGTCTCAGTATGACTTTCCTGTCAAAAATAATGGTTTAATATTTGCTGCAAATGGAAGACTTGTTGAACTCACCTCTGGTCTAACAGAAAAGATATGTTTTATGAGTAATAACAGTACATCATGATGACTGGTCTGTCACTGAAGCTTAAGGTATTGTGTTTTAGTCTCCCTGCTATTATAGGTGATGTTCGTTCCTTTTTATTAGAGGTATCTGTCTTCTGTGTTGAGCTGCTAAATGATTGATTTCCGCTGTACCAGTGGGCAGGCAAAACACACACACACAACAGACACACACCCACACACACACACACACACACACACACACACACACACACACACACACACACACACACACACACACACACACACACACACACACACACACACAACAGACACACACACACACACACACACACACACACACACACACACACAGAGAGAGAGACACACACACATTCTGTTCAAAGGAAAAGAGAGTGCATATTAGAGCCTGCAGTTGTAAATGCTCTTGTTCAGGCTCTGGTCCAAGTGAGTGAATACAGGAAGTTGTTTCTGATGTTTATTGGGAGTCAGGGACTTAAAGCTGAAAGCACAGCTAGCAGCATTATCAGCACAAATACAATACTGTAGGCTGTTCTCTCTTCCTGAAAGACATCAAAGTAATTTCATGTTGGAATATATATATAATTAATGTGGAATATATAAGCTTTTGTTTACTGAAGATTGAAAACATAGGGAAGAGTGGGGTAAGATTCGTTTTTTTTAACATTCAGTATCACCCTGTCAAGGGAAATATAGTATGTGTATCCCTGGAAATAATCAGAATTCATGTAAACATGACAGTTTAGGCTTAACACCTAACAAACACTTTGTACTTTCTTTTAACACGTTTAACATAGTTCCTGTTGTTACCTCATATCCAGGGACGAAAATCTGATATCAACCTTGGAGGGGACAATTACATAACATTTTCTCAAGAGCAATTCCTGAGGGGGACACCAAAAGTAGTGCTGTAACACATAGCAGACGTTGTTATATGTTAAATGTATATTGAGGAACCATAATTCCAACAACTGGATAATTGATAGGTACAGTAGTTAACTGAAGGGTTTTCCCAACTTGTTCAAATGTTTAAATCATTATAATTCTACTACTAATAATAGTTATAGCAGTGCTCCTTACCAGTCCAGTATGTATGCAGGTATTCGTACTTACAACCAGCAATATCAAGAAAGGTCAGTAGGTGACAATGGTACTGTACACTGTATGGGTGTAGTTTTCATAAATACAATGAACATGGTGTGATCACATCTAAAAGAATCTCCATTGAGAACCATCACAAAGTTGGTCTCCGTATTGAATTGACCTTTTAATTTGACTTTTTCTGATACATTTATATAGTCATTAAATATGTGCACCTGGCCTGAGTCTAATACAATATCTTTGCAAGAACAAAAAGCTTAAAATAAGTACAGTTCTAAAAGCAAAATAACTACTTCAATGAAAAACCCAAATAAATCAAACAAAATATCCTTCAGTCAGTGTCTCAACTCTTCAAACAGCAGCTATGGACAAGTATGTCGCACAAAGTATGCAATTTTAAATAAAATAACATGAAATAAATAATTTGTAAGTGTACTGAAAACTACTAAACAAAAGAACAAATATCAATTACACCAGGGGTTCTCAAACAGGGGTCCATGGACTAATTGCAAGGGGTCCGTGAAATAAAAAAGTGTAATGAATGTAGTCAGTACCACAAGGTTTCCAGTAAGTTTACATATAATATAGAGGGGGTGGAGGTCCCTGAGGACCGCTCAAAACCTTGCCTGCCTTGCCTCAAAATATGCAGGGGTTCCAGTACCCCAAAAAGGTTGAGAACCACTGCTATACACACTACTGAACAAAAGAACCGAGCATATGTTTGCGGGTTTCCTCAACAACACATCAGTTGCCACTTTCGCAATTCCCTCGCCTGTTGTCTCCGACACCCTGTATAGCCCAATAAACTCCTTGTGAGGGACATGGTCATGGTCAACATAACGCAGACAGACATTCTCCTGTTCAGCACCAGAGACATCTTGAGTACCATCAACAATTAATGAAAATTGTACAATCGGAAGAGACCTAATCTCAGCTGCAATGCCTCGAATGACTATTGGCCATGATGTTCAGAATTTCATTCTGTGCTTTGGGGCCTGTGTACATTGTGGTACGCTCTGTTAACCACTTCAGTAAAATGGGATCATCCTCTTCTGGCCTAAGTTTCAAAATCTGGTATAAATTCCCACTGTCATCCGTGTGGCCTCTAAAGGCTTGTCCCTGTCTTACTACATGCCGCACCGAACTAACAATTTTCATCAAGCAATGCCTTGCGTCATCCTGCTGTTTACCCCACGCGCTGGATAACTGGACACTGATTGGATTTAGCTGGTGTGCTGTTACAATTACAAAGTGGCGGTGGGTTTGGCAGTTTTGATGTGCTGTGAATTTTTCAATGGCTTTTCTCCAGTTCCTAAATCCTGCACTAATGAAGGCAGCATCTGCTCTTTGGCCAAAAGATGGCTGGCTTGAAAACCCTTGTCTACAGTGAAAACACAACACTCCTTTTATTGAAGGATTATAATGTAGCCAGGGGAAATCATGAAACCATCTCTCTTGAAACGTCAACACTCTGTTGGCAAGAGTTTGCGGTTCTATAAATTGTGGGTGTGGCTGATATGGTTTTGTGCCATCACTGTGGTAACTGGACAATGCTGTGCCACTGTCCCCTATACTGGTGCTGCTGGCAACAAGGGTGACACTTGGTCCTCCTGTGGCTGTGACACTGTCCTCTGAAGTCTCTCTCCCTGGCTCTTTCCCTTTCACCACCCTCACTGACTCACAGTCTGTCTCCTAGAAAATAAATAAGGTGTTTGCCGTACTCCTAACTACCGGTACCCAAAACTACACAATTAATCACAACAGCAATACCATTGCCATAAACAAATCTTAGTTTAGTCACCAGTTTAAGTTGAGAGTGGGGGTATCCATGGCATTTTCCAATTATGTCCCTATTTTACAAGTCAAAAAAATTGAGAACCTTTCATAATGTTGCCAAACAAAGACTCAACAAACTTACCTGAGACTCCCTGTCTCTGCCAATCTGTCCCCAGCTCTGCTGTCTGTGTGCCATCTGTTGCCTGCTCTGCCTAATGACATCATTGTGAAACATTTCCATTAGCATTTCTTTCTTATGAACATTTTATCAACTAGTCTTTGAGATTAGGCTACTAGAGTTCTTACTATGCGTTTTGGTGTACTGACAAATACTCTGATGTCCGTCTTCTTACTTTTTTCTGCCATTTTTCTACCTGGCTGGCTGGCCTAGCTGCACACACACACATTTACACAACACATGCTGCAACCTTTTGTAATTTTAATAGTTTGTTTCATATTGGCTGGCTTCCAACAATAGCTGAATTTGTAAAGCTAGCGAGCACCAATTCCGTTTCTGTGTGTTTGCTATAATCTTTGCTACCTGGTTAAATAAAGGTGAAATAAAATAAAAAATAAAAAGTTCACTAGCGACAATTTATCTTTTGCAACGAGACCATTATATATATTTAAGACAATGGTAGAAGAGAGTGTAGTTCTGTTCTGTTCAGTTTGGACTTCAGTTTATCGCTAACCTTATCACAGGGACGTCGAAGCACTACAGCTGCATGCTGATCTTGGAATAAACTGACGATAGCAAAGATTCCATCTTTGACGACGCCACATAAATGGAATAGGTACTAGCTAGCTTGATAGTTAATGTTTGCTTTAGTTTGCGCGCTAGCTCTGCAAATTTAGCTAGTGTGTGAACCCTGCCAACATAAAAATAAATAAATAACATTGCTATGGACCTGCTATGGATTGACTGGATTAACCTCACGTCAGTTACGTACATGTCCCTTTCGGACAGTAGATACGAACCCTCTATTACCTTGCCAGCTAAAGAACTGGCAGTGGATCAAACCATTGTGAGGCAAAGGGCGGGGGGGGTCGCAATCTTTTGAAACTTAAAAACGCGCTATTAAGTGTCTATAATCAGCACAAGTGCTTTCATTGCGTATTATTAATATTATTGAAATTACATAGTTATGTTTACAGTGATATATTGGGGGGGACAAATCATATTTTTCCCAAGATTAGGGGGGTCGTGTCCCCCCCGTCCCCCCTGGGATTTCCGCCTATGCTCATATCCCATAATGCTTTGCATTACGACTGGGAAGAAAACTCTTCAATTTGCTCCACTTGCCACGGGCTCAACCATTGGCTGAACTTACATGCAAAGGCAAGCATGTAGACAATATTATCCCACATGATGAACTTTCATGCAAGGTTTAGGACCTCATATTGAAATGAATATGCCTTTCTTTGGTTTAGACGAAAGCATCATGAAACCTCTAACACAATAAATTAATTTGACTTTGTGAAAATAATTTTTTCAGAACTAACTTGCTCACTACTTTTTCCATGAAATTATGACCTCTTCCTAAATATTTGGTAAAATTGTAAATTTTTGTTGTTGTATATAAACACTCCACTTACGCCACTCTCCCCTACATTGATTGAAGCTGAATAGTCTCAGCTAAATCAGCGACTACGAAGAGAAACTATGACATTTCCATAAGGTACTGTATAACCAGTAGATAACAGTTGAAGTCGGAAGTTTACATACACCTTAGCCAAATACATTTAAACTCAGATTTTCACCATTTCTGACATTTAATCGTAGTAAAACTTAATTGTCTTAGGTCAATTAGGATCACCACTTTATTTTAAGAATGTGAAATGTCAGAATAATAGTAGAGAGAATGATTTATTTCAGCTTTTCTTTCTTTCATCACATTCCCTATGGGTCAGAAGTTTACATACCCTCAATTAGTATTTGGTAGCGTTGCCTTTAAATTGTTTAACTTGGGTCAAACGTTTCGGGTAGCCTTCCACAAGCTTCCCACAATAAGTTGGGTGAATTTTGGCTCATTCCTCCTGACAGAGCTGGTGTAACTGAGTCAGATTGGTAGGCCTCCTTGTTCGCACACGCTTTTTAAGTTCTGGCCACAATTTTTTTTATGGGATTGAGGTCAGGGCTTTGTGATAGCTACTCCATTACCTTGAATTTGTTGTCCTTAAGCCATTTTGCCACAACTTTGGAAGTATGCTTGTGGTCATTGTCCATTTGAAAGACCCATTTGTGACCAAGCTTTAACTTCCTGACTGATGTCTTGAGATGTTGCTTCAATATATCCACATCACTTTCCTACCTCATGATCCCATATATTTTGTGAAGTGCAATAGTCCCTCCTGCAGCAAAGCATCCCCACAACATATTGCTGCCACCCCCGTGCTTCACAGTTGGGATGGTGTTCTTCGGCTTGCAAGCCTCCCCCCCTTTTTCCTCCAAACATAACGATGGTCATATTGGCCAAACAGTTCTACTTTTGTTTCATCAGACCAGAGGACATTCCTCCAAAAAGTATGATCCTTGTCCCCATGTGCAGTTGCAAACCGTAGTCTGGCTTTTTTTATGGCGGTTTTGGAGCAGTGGCTTCTTCCTTGCTGATCGGCCTTTCAGGTTATGTCGATATAGGACTCGTTTTACTGTGGATAAAGATACTTTTGTCCTACAGGTCCTAGTTTTTTCACACCTTGACTACTGTTCAGTAGTGTGGTCAGGTGCCACAAAAAAAAGAACTTCGAAAAATTGCAATTGGCTCAAAACAGGGCAGCATGGCATGTGCACAGAGAGCTAATATTAATTATACGCATGTCAGTCTCTCCTGGCTGAAAGTGGAGGAGAGATTGACTTCATCGCTACTTTTATTTATGAGAGGTATTGACACGTTGAATGCACAGAGCTGTCTGTCTTAACTACTGGCACACAGCTCGGACACCCATGCATACCCCACAAGACATGCCACCAGAGGTCTCTTCACAGTCCCCAAGTCCAGAACAGACTATGGACGGCACACAGTACTACATAGAGCCATGACTACATGGAACTCTATTCCACATCAAGTAACTAATGCCAGCAGTAAAATTTTCTTTAAAAAACAGATAAAAAAACACCTTATGGAACAGCAGGGACTGTGAAGCAACACAAACATTGGCACAGACACACACACACACACACACACACACACACACAATAACATACACACTATACATACACATGGATTTAGTACTGTAGATGTGTGGTAGTGGTGGAGTAGGGGCCCGAGGGCACACAGTGTGTTTTAAAATATGTGATTGTATTGTAATGTTCTTAAAATTGTATAAACTGCCTTAATGTCGCTGGACCCCAGGAAGAGTAGCTGCTGCCAAAGCACAAACCATAATAAATACAAATACAATACTCTCTCGAAGGTGCAGCGGTTGTATTTGGAGAGGACCTGGGGCAGTACGTAGAGATGCCGTTGCGCTCCTTTGACAACAGTGGTCCATGTGATGTGGACGCAGAGAACCTGACTCCCTCTACTGCAGTCCCATTGATGTGGATCAGGGCATGTTCCCTCCTCTTGCTTCCTGAACTATCAACTCCTTTGTTTTGAGGGAAAGGTTGTTGACATGACATCACATTGCAAGTAAAAAAAAACATTTACATCTAACTAGGCAAGTCAGTTAAGAACAAATTCTTATTTACAATTTTAGGAACAAATTCTTATTTACAATTACCCGCCAACCCCGGACAATGCTTTGTTGTTTGATGTTTTGTGCGCCGCCCTTTGGGACTCCCAATCACGGCCTGTTGTGATACAGCCTGGATTTGAACCAGGGTGTCTGTAGTGATACCTCTAGCACTGAGATGCAGTGCCTTATATCACTGTGCCATTCGGGAGCACTTTACCTCCTCCCTATAGGCTAATTGTTGTTGGTTTTCAGTCCTACAATCGTGGTATCGTCAGCTAACTTGATGATAGAATTGGTGTTGTGCAAAGCCACGCAGTCGTGGGTGAACAAGGAGTGCAGCAGATTACTGAGGACACACCCTTGGGGGGCTCCTATGTTAAGATTCACTGTGGAAGAGGTGTTGTTGCCAACCCTCACAGCCTGTGGTCTGCCAGTCAGGAAGTCCAGGAACCATTTGCAGAGGGTTGTGTCCAGACCAGGTGTCGAGCTTGGAGGAAACAATAGTGTTGAATGCTGAACTGTAGTCAATGAACAGCATTCTGACATAGGTGTTCCTCTTGTCCAGATGTGTTACGGCTCTGTGAATAGCGATGGAAATGTATTCTTCCTTGGATCTGTTGAAGCGGTAGGCAAATTGGAGTGACTCAAGTGTGCCTGGCATGCTGGCCTTGATGTGGGCCATGACCAGCCTCTCAAAGCACTTCATGATGAAAGAGGTGAGATCGACGGGGCGGTAGTCATTTGGGCATGTCACATTGTTTTTCTTTGCCACTGGGACGACGGTGGTCTCCTTAAAGCAGGTGGGGTCTACAGCCTGGGACAGGTTGAGAAGAAGCCTGCCAGCTAATCGTCCCCTGAGGACGTGGCCGGCTTTGAGAGTCTTATCTCTTTTGAGAGTTTTCCTCACGTCAGCCTCGGGGAACGAAGCACCTGGTCGTCCGGAGCAGAGAGAGTCTTCCTGGACGGAGCAGAGAGAGTCTTCCTGGACGGAGCAGAGAGAGTCTTCCTGGACGGAGCAGAGAGAGTCTTCCTGGACGGAGCAGAGAGAGTCTTCCTGGACGGAGCAGAGAGAGTCTTCCTGGACGGAGCAGAGAGAGTCTTCCTGGACGGAGCAGAGAGAGTCTTCCTGGACGGAGCAGAGAGAGTCTTCCTGGACGGCTCGGTATTGTCTGCCTCGAAGCGAGCGTAGAATGTGTTAAGCCCCTCAGGAGACGGAAAAGATTTGGAATGGGTCCTCAGATCCTCAAAAGATTTTACAGCTGCACCATCGAGAGCCTCCTGACGGGTTGCATCACTGCCTGGTATGGCAACTGC